>NC_091309.1:4524921-4824921 GCF_038502225.1 Cherax quadricarinatus | reverse complement strand
CAAAATGCCCCCAATTAAAAGTATGGGCGCCATTGGTACACTAAAGGAAAACACCATAAGTGTCCGGGGCCCAAGACTGTTCAACAGCCTCCCATCAAGCATTAGGGGAATTGCCAATAAACCCCTGGCTGCTTTCAAGAGAGAGCTGGACAGATACCTAAAGTCAGTGCCGGATCAGCCGGGCTGTGGCTCGTATGTTGGGCTGCATGCGGCCAGCAGTAACAGCCTAGTTGATCAGACCCTGATCAATCGGGAGGCCTGGCCATGGACCGGGCCGCGGGGGCGTTGATTCCCGGAATAACCTCCAGGTAACCTCCAGGTAACCAGGTAGCCACGGCCACTCAAAGAGGTTTTTTAGCGCCAGGAAGAAAAAAAAAAGCTGGCAGGAAATGACAGAAATCCTACATCAACTCCGATCATATCTGGAGTGAAATCACAGTCGATGGTCTCCACTCCAAAACAACATATATTAGTGCCAGAAAAAAAGACCCCCCCATATCACCAATACCACCAATCTGACGATATTCATCTTTGCAAATATAGGGTCTAAAGCCAGCAACGAACAACAATATACTTTTCGTCCATGGACTGCTTACAGAATCAAATGCAATGTTCGCGGTTTTCACAGAGACCCACATAAAGGAATACTTGGACAAAGTGTGAGATCAGCCTTTATATACCCTCTGTGTCCATGTATTGTTTGTAATGGCTTGATAAAGCTCCTGGAGAGCGAAACGTTGCCACAATAAATGTCACATTAGTTGCACTTGTGTCCTTTTACTTTACAGAGCAAGACGTCTCATCTCTCGCCTGGACCCATCCTGGATAGATCTGTCATTTCAGCAGAGCCTTCAACATAGGAGGGATGTGGGTGGCCTTACTGTTATGTACAAGGCCAATATTGTCAAAGTACCATACTTGGATCCACTTCGAGGACAGCGTGAAACAAGCTTTTATGCCACAAGACGGACAGAAAGCAGCAACTTCACTCTGGCTGTACCCTTCTCCAGAACAACACTCCATCTGAGATCCTATATACCCAGGATGACTCGAGTATGTAACACATTCGTACAGCATAATGATGTCAACGAGATCAAATGAAAATGTTGGCCCACAGATGGCTCCAACTTCATCCTGTTCCCTACTTGTATGTCTCACAACAATAAAAATGCTTTTAAATGAGCTGATGTAGGTAACAGCTCTTAGCTTGTCAATAAAGTTAGGGATCCTTAACCTTTTATTCATAAAGATGATTACCCTCGACCCATGATTTTGAGCAATTTACCTGATGAAGAAGATTGGATACCACCAGAACCCTTCTATGTATACTGAGAAAATCATCGCCCCCAATTAGGGAGACATCTTAAATAACTTTCTAATGTAAAATTATGCTATTGACTAGAGTTGGACACCACCATTAAGAAGCTATTGTCACGAACTTAAAAACTGGCCAGAAAATTATTGCCTTTCTTGTCGTATGAATATCCGTTGCGCAATCGCGAAAAAAAAAAAAAAAAAAAAAAAAAAAAAAAAAAAAAAAATTGCAACTCGTATAACTACTACCAATTCAGAGTCATGTAGTTATATACCTATTATATCTATGTGACTCTGATGGGTTAGAGTTATACCTCTTAAAGAATATCTTATCAATTCACATACACTTTTTAAATTGCACCAAAGTGGTTGGGCCACTTACCTTTTATATCCTACCTCTCCCCCCCCCCTCCCACCCTTTTCCAATATTTCCATCCTTACCCATCCTTCTTCCTTACCCATCTTACCAAAGCTCTGGTCATCATCATCAGAAGAAGAAGAACCTTGTCAAACCCTGTGTAAAAAAAAAAAAAATCAATAGCGCTAACGTCCCATGTCATAAAAATCTTTGAAAGGGTTCTAAGAAACAAGATCGCCACCCACCTAGATACTCATCAGTTACACAACCCAGGGCAGCATGGGTTTAGAGCAGGTCTCTCCTGTCTGTCCCAGCTACTGGACGACTATAACAAGGTCCTGGATGCTTTAGAAGACAAACAAAATGCAGATGTAATATACAGAGACTTTGCAAAAGCCTTCGACAAGTGTGACCATGGTGTAATATCGCACAAAATGTGTGATAAAGGAATAACAGGAAAAGTTGGTAGATGCATCTTTAATTTCCTAACAAACAGAACACTAATAGTAGTGGTATAAACCTTGGTAATAAATACCGACAAGTTGGTTTAGAAAGACACGTAAGCAAACACTATAACATATTTATTAGAAAACGTTTCGGTCCTGGGACCTTGATCACTTCTAACATACAGAGGTAGAAAGACATTATATATATAGGCAGAGAGTGAGATGTGACGCACGTGACCTGAGGAATGTCATAAGAACATAAGAATGGAGGAACACTGTAGAAGGCCTACTGGCCCATGCGAGGCAGGTCCTTATCAAAACAACCTTTACCTATGTGATGAATGGTTTTGAAAACCGACAAGTTGAAGAATTGAGACACTTATGCAACACATGGGAATCTTTATTAAAGAAACGTTTCGCCACACAGTGGCTTCATCAGTCCAATACAAAGTAGAAGTGAGTAAGGAGAGTAGAAGTTAGAGGTTATCAGTCCCTCAACCTGGATTCGATGTGTTCAGTCCATCACTCTTGTAGGAAGTGCAGCATAGGGCCAGAGAGGTGGCTTATATACTGCGGTGAGATGAGTTGAAGCAGGAGGAGGTGGGATCACAGTGGGACCTGCCACTGGTGTAAGTAGGTCGTCGTCCAAAGGTTGGGCAAGTGTTGAAGTCTTTGTACCAAGATCCCATGATGTTGCAGTGTCTAACTTCTACTCTCCTTACTCACTTCTACTTTGTATTGGACTGATGAAGCCACTGTGTGGCGAAACGTTTCTTCAATAAAGATTCCCATGTGTTGCATAAGTGTCTCAATTCTTCAACTTGTCGGTTTTCAAAACCATTCATCACATCTGTCAGACACTGCAACATCATGGGATCTTGGTACAAAGACTTCAACACTTGCCCAACCTTTGGATGACGACCTCCCACCTCCTCCTGCTTCAACTCATCTCACCGCAGTATATAAGCCACCTCTCTGGCCCTATGCTGCACTTCCTACAAGAGTGATGGACTGAACACATCGAATCCAGGTTGAGGGACTGATTACCTCTAACTTCTACTCTCCTTACTCACTTCTACTTTGTATTGGACTGATGAAGCCACTGTGTGGCGAAACGTTTCTTCAATAAAGATTCCCATGTGTTGCATAAGTGTCTCAATTCTTCAACCTCTACCTATGATGAGGACGGGTAGACGATGAAATCATGTGACTCCTGTGTTGTTGGGTTGGTGCTGCTTAAGTATCATGTATGCCAATGCTTTTGAAATTTTGTAGTTTCCAGTGTTGCGTTCTATAGTGTCGGTGACGGCAATTAGTGAGGCTTCCAGGCACCGTCGGCGTCTGAGGTCTGGTTCGGTGAGAACGAGTTGTGCCTCGTTCCAGTTCAAATGCCCCGTGGAGTCTCTGTGGAGGACACAGGCGTATCTTACATCGTCTCTGTTAGAGGCATTTCGATGTTCATTCAGGCGGACTGTCTCGCCTACATATTTCTTGGGACAGAACCCACAGGGGATAGTGTAGACGCCTGCTGTAGAAGTTAGCCTCACTAATCGCCGTCACCGACACTATAGAACGCAACACTGGAAACTACAAAATTTCAAAAGCATTGACATACATGATACTTAAGCAGCACCAACCCAACAACACAGGAGTCACATGATTTCATCGTCTACCCGTCCTCATCATAGGTAGAGGTTGTTTTGGTAAGGACCTGCCTCGCATGGGCCAGTAGGCCTTCTACAGTGTTCCTCCATTCTTATGGTCTTATGACATTCCTCAGGTCACGTGCGTCACATCTCACTCTCCGCCTATATATATAATGTCTTTCTACCTCTGTATGTTAGAAGTGTAATAAAGTTGGTAGAATTACCGACAATATGTAAAGTAAAAGGACACAAGTGCAACTAATGTGACATTTATTGTGGCAACGTTTCGCTCTCCAGGAGCTTTATCATTACTGGGAACTGGTTTGATAAAGCTCCTGGAGAGCGAAACGTTGCCACAATAAATGTCACATTAGTTGCACTTGTGTCCTTTTACTTTACATGTTAGAAGTGGTCAGTGGTCAGTCGTCACGTGAGGTCACAGACCCTGAGCTGCTTTGGGGATTAGCGTGGACGGTTACAAAGCATGGCTTGCTTCTGCAGTGTTTTAAAAACTGAGTTTGGAGAGTTGAAGGAGGAGGTCTTGCTTCTCCAGGAGGAGATTAGGAGGCTGAAGGTCCACCTCAATGGGCCTGGGAGAGTGTGTGAGGTGGTTGGAGATGTGGGGAATGAGGCTTCTAGCAGTGAGGTGCAGTCTGTCTCTCACTGTGAGGAGGCTGTAGGTGGGGAGGTAGCAACGGGTACCAGCAGTGAGGTGCAGCCCAGCACCTGCTACAAGTGGCGAGTTGTTCACAGTAATGGGAGGCGCATCAGAGTAAGGAAAGTTAAGAGTGAAGATCTGAAGGTAGGAAATCGCTTCTCTGTTCTCCAGGATGAATGTACTTCAGTGGCCAGTGAAGGTAAGGGTACTACTGCCCCTGCTAATGAAGGTAAGCGCATTCTTGTGGTTGGTGACTCTCAGGTAAGATATGTTGACCGTGCTTTTTGTAATAGGAATAAGAAGATGAGAGATAGAGTGTGCTTCCCTGGAGCTGGTGTTGGGGACATTGTCAACAGACTGGATAATATCATGTCAGGTAATGGGTACAAGCCCATTATCTGTCTCAGTGCTGGTGGAAATGATATTGGGAAGGGTAGGAGAGAAGAGCTGCTAGATAAGTACAGGTCAGCTATAGATTTCATTAAGTCTAAGGGAGGGATCCCAATCATATGTAGCATCTTGCCTAGAAGGGGAGTAGGAAATGAATGGTTGTCTAGGGCAATTGGTGTAAATTGCTGGCTAGACAGATACTGCAAGGAACTTGCAATCCCATTCATTGACAACTGGAACAACTTTTATGGCAAACATGATATGTATGCAAGGGATGGGGTTCATCTCTCTGGGGCAGGGGTGGTAGCACTTGCAGACTCGATTGAGAAGGCCATTGGTGAAATGCCTATGATTTTAAACTGATGGAAGATAGAGGTATGGGTGTGTGTGGGAAACAAGCAGGTTGCAACACTAGGGTTGGAAACAGTAAATGTATAAAAGGCATTCAGCATGAAGTTATAAATAAAGACAATAGAACAGGTCAGAAAACAAAGGGGGACAGCAGAGGGCAGCAAGGGACTAGCTCCCTTAAGGTTTACTATACTAATAGCAGGAGTGTTAGAAATAAGATAGATGAGCTAAGATTAATTGCAAGTGCAGGAAACATAGATATTATTGCTATAACAGAGACCTGGCTCAATCTGAAAGATAGAGAGATGCCATCTGAATGTCACATACAAGGCTATAAATTATTCCACACTGACAGGGTCAACAGGAAAGGTGGTGGAGTAGCGATGTATGTCAGAGACAATTTAAATTGTTGTGTTAGACAAGATATTAAATTAGAAGCGTCAGCCACTGAATCTGTTTGGTTACAGCTTCTCGAGGGCCGAGAAAAACTAATTTTGGGTGTGATTTACAGGGCCCCAAATCTTGATAGGGAGTGCAGTAAACTTCTATGGGACGAAATTCGTAAGGCATCTACATACGAAAATGTTGTGCTAATGGGAGACTTCAACTATAGACAGATTGACTGGAGCAATTTGACAGGAAATTTAGAGTCGGGTGACTTTCTTGATACGATCCAGGATTGTTTTTTAAAACAGTTTGTGACAGAGCCAACTAGGGGAAATAACCTCCTTGACTTGGTTCTTGCCAGTAGGGAAACACTAATTAATAATCTTGAGGTTAATGATGAGCTTGGGGAGAGTGATCACAAATCACTCAGTTTTAACATATCATGGAATTCCCCTAATAATGGCAATCAAGTCTCCGTCCCTGACTTTCGCTTGGCTGATTTCATAGGACTGAAAAATTACTTAGGTGGGCTGAACTGGAATGACCTGACTAGGGGTCAGGTAGGTGGTGATGGTTGCCGATATGATGCTTTCCAGGGCATAGTTCTAGCTGCTCAGTCAAATTATGTTCCAAATAGGGAAATCAGATCAAACAAAAATGATCCTAAATGGATGAACAATAGATTAAAATATCTGATTGGTCAAAAGAGAGGCATATATAGGCAAATCAAAAGAGGAGAGGGGCAATTAAGAAATCGATATATTCAGTTAAAGAGAGAAATAAAAAAGGGAATTAGAAAAGCAAAAAGAGATTATGAGGTTAAAGTTGCAAGAGAATCGAAGACTAACCCAAAAGGATTCTTTCAGGTATACAGAAGTAAGATCAGGGACAAGATAGGCCCACTCAAAAGTTCCTCGGGTCAGCTCACTGACAGTGATAAGGAAATGTGTAGAATTTTTAACACATACTTCCTCTCAGTTTTTACACAGGAGGATACCAGTGATATTCCAGTAATGATAAATTATGTAGAACAGGACGATAATAAACTGTGCACTATTAGGGTCACAAGTGACATGGTCCTTAGGCAAATAGATAAATTAAAACCTAACAAATCCCCAGGCCCTGATGAACTGTATGCAAGGGTTCTAAAGGAATGTAAAGAGGAGCTTAGCACACCTTTGGCTAATCTTTTCAACATATCACTACAAACTGGCATGGTGCCAGATAAGTGGAAAATGGCAAATGTGATACCTATTTTCAAAACAGGTGACAGGTCCTTAGCTTCGAACTATAGACCAATAAGCCTAACCTCCATAGTGGGAAAATTTATGGAATCAATAATTGCCGAGGCAGTTCGTAGCCACCTTGAAAAGCATAAATTAATCAACGAATCTCAGCATGGTTTTACAAAGGGACGTTCCTGCCTTACGAATTTATTAACTTTTTTCACTAAGGTATTTGAGGAGGTAGATCATGGTAACGAATATGATATTGTGTATATGGACTTCAGTAAGGCTTTTGACAGGGTCCCACATCAGAGACTATTGAGGAAAATTAAAGCACATGGAATAGGAGGAGAAATTTTTTCCTGGATAGAGGCATGGTTGACAAATAGGCAGCAGAGAGTTTGCATAAATGGGGAGAAATCAGAGTGGGGAAGCGTCACGAGCGGTGTTCCACAGGGGTCAGTGTTGGGCCCCCTGCTGTTCACAATCTACATAAACGACATAGATGAGGGCATAAAGAGCGACATCGGCAAGTTTGCCGATGACACCAAAATAGGCCGTCGAATTCATTCTGACGAGGACATTCGAGCACTCCAGGAAGATTTGAATAGACTGATGCAGTGGTCGGAGAAGTGGCAGATGCAGTTTAATATAGACAAATGCAAAGTTCTAAATGTTGGACAGGACAATAACCATGCCACATATAAACTAAATAATGTAGATCTTAATATTACGGATTGCGAAAAAGATTTAGGAGTTCTGGTTAGCAGTAATCTGAAACCAAGACAACAGTGCATAAGTGTTCGCAATAAAGCTAATAGAATCCTTGGCTTCATATCAAGAAGCATAAATAATAGGAGTCCTCAGGTTGTTCTTCAACTCTATACATCCTTGGTTAGGCCTCATTTAGATTATGCTGCACAGTTTTGGTCACCGTATTACAGAATGGATATAAATTCTCTGGAAAATGTACAAAGGAGGATGACAAAGATGATCCCATGTATCAGAAACCTTCCCTATGAGGATAGACTAAGGGCCCTGAAACTGCACTCTCTAGAAAGACGTAGAATTAGGGGGGATATGATTGAGGTTTATAAGTGGAAGACAGGAATAAATAAAGGGGATGTAAATAGTGTGCTGAAAATATCTAGCCTAGACAGGACTCGCAGCAATGGTTTTAAGTTGGAAAAATTCAGATTCAGGAGGGATATAGGAAAGTACTGGTTTGGTAATAGAGTTGTGGATGAGTGGAACAAACTCCCAAGTACCGTTATAGAGGCCAGAACGTTGTGTAGCTTTAAAAATAGGTTGGATAAATACATGAGTAGATGTGGGTGGGTGTGAGTTAGACCTGATAGCTTGTGCTAACAGGTCGGTTGCCGTGTTCCTCCCTTAAGTCAGTGTGACCTGACCTGACTAGGTTGGGTGCATTGGCTTAAGCCGGTAGGGACTTGGACCTGCCTCGCATGGGCCAGTAGGCCTTCTGCAGTGTTCCTTCGTTCTTATGTTCTTATGTTCTTAAGTGATCAAGGTCCCAGGACCGAAACGTTTTCTAATAAATATGTTATAGTGTTTGCTTACGTGTCTTTCTAAACCAACTAATAGTAGTAGTAGTAGTAAACAGAGTAAAGTCTGAGGCAGCTACGGTGAAAAGCTCTGTTCCTCAAGGCACAGTACTCGCTCCCATCTTGTTCCTCATCCTCATATCTGACATAGACAGGGATATAAGCCACAGCGCCGTGTCTTCCTTTGCAGATAACACCCGAATTTGCATGACAGTGTCTTCCATTGAAGACACCACAAGACGCCAGGCAGACATTAACCAAATCTTTAAATGGGCCGAAGAAAACAATATGAAAATCACTGATGAGTAATTTCAATTACTCCGATATGGAAAACTTGAGGAAGTTAAAACTGCATCGGAGTATAAAACAAATTCCAACCACACAACAGAGCGAAAAACAAATTTAAAAGACCTGGGAGTGATCATGTCAGAAGATCTCACCTTCAAAGTTTATAACATTTTATCAATCGCATCTGCTAGAAAAATGACAGGATGGATAATGAGAACCTTCAAAACTAGGGGTGCCAAGCCCATGATGACACTTTTTCTATCTAGGCTGGAATATTGCTGCACACTAACAGCACATTTCAAGGCAAGTCAATTTGCTAACCTAGAAAATGTACAGAGAACCTGCAGGCCGCACATAACTGCGACAAGACACTTCAATTACTGGGAACGCTTGAAGTTCCTCGACCTGTACGCCCTAGAACGCAGGCGGGAGAGATACATGATCATATACACCTGGAAAATCCTAGAGGGACTAGTACCGAATTTGCACACGAAAATCACTCCCTATGAAAGCATAAGACTTGGCAGGCGATGCAACATCCCCCCCCCCAATGAAAAGCAGGGGCGCCACTAGCACGATAAGAGACAACACAATAAGTGTCAGGGGCCCAAGGCTGTTCAACTGCCTCCCAGCATACATAAGGTGGATTACCAATAGACCTCTGGCTGTCTTCAAGCAGGCACTGAACAAGCATCTAAAGGCAGTACCTGACCAGCCGGGCTGTGGTTCGTACGTCGGTTTACGTGCTGCCAACAGCAACAGCCTGGTTGATTAGGCCCTGATCCACCATGAGGCCTGGTCACGGACCGGGCCAAGGGGGAGTTGACCCCCGGAACCCTCTCCAGGTATACTCTAGGTTGCATCCTGGGGGGACAAGATTTAAGTACCCCAATGAAAATAAGACTGACAGTCCTCGATGACGCAATGACTTCTTGGGTTATCCTGGATGGCTAACCCTCCGGGGTTAAAAATCTGAACAAAATTTTATACTCTCCAGCGAGGCACCCGTCTAAGACATTTCTTTTTTCCACTTATGCTTGTAGGCAATACTCGCAATACTCGAGTGTGTGTGTGAGTGAGAGAGAGAGCGATTTGCCACTAGCAACCAAGGCAAACCTGACCCACTTATATACCACTGCGCTGCCAAGATGCATTGCGAGGTCCGCATCATGAGCCTTTAGTTGCAAGAACTGTGTCAGGTGTGCAGGAGGTGACAGCATTTCTCCTTAAATCTTTGGACGTAGGAATGGACATATCTAGTCAAACAAGGTGAGCCCAAGATTGTTGTGTGAATGTTCTAAGCTCTACCTGGCAACTGGGTAAACGATTGACCCTATTTGATGCCTGTGGGGGGTTCTTAATCCATGGAATAGGGATTTTGTGTATAGGGATTTTCGCCTTCCTCTGATCAAATGTAATAACGTTCCGGTCTTTAGGACCTAGATACCACCTGAGGGTTTGGTGCTTCCCCTTGAACAAATAATAATAAAAATAATAATATTTAGAGTATATTCAAAGAAAGTCAAATTATCCTTTTGCACTACCCCTCACGTGATGGTGTATACACGGAGTGCACAATAAGCTATACGCTCAAATGACAAAAATAAGTCAACCAGGTTGGCTTATTTCCGTTGAGGTCTTTTGGATCATGTCGCCAGGATGCGACTAGGGAGTAGGCGCAGCAGGTGTGAGCAGACTTGCCCATGTGTCTCGACTCGCTCAGAATTAAGCCAGATTCCTTTCGGTTGTTAACTGTATGTGCTATGACTGAACTACGAGTCACAAGCAAGAACCTGCTACTCGGACAAAGCAAGTGTGTACACTTGCAAAGTGTGTACACTTGCTTTGTGTACGCTTGCTTTGGTGTGTACACCAACTTTGATGCAACACTAAGAAAGAACAACGTTGATGCAACACTAAGAAACACCAACTTTGAAGCAGTCTATAAGATAGACCTCAAGAGATCATTACAGCCTTATGCAAAGCATACAGTGGTCTTTAAATAAGTTTCTGATACGGGAAGCCAACGCAACATAACCTGAAGTCTGCCTAGATATTATTTTATGCCAAGAACTCTCTACCAGAGAAGTTACTATATGTGATATAAAAGATTTGTGAGGGGAGGACCGTGCCCTTCATTGATATAATGGCAGGGAAGGTTGAAAGTAAGAGACGATAAGAGATGTATAAACGGTGGTAGGAACAACAACGGTAGTCTCCCAAAGTTACACATTCACAGGCAGTGTATGTGATCATTACGCAGTGGACCACTGCGTAATAATTGGTGGTGAACAACAGTTAAAAGTAAGGATGAACCTACAGCTTGCCTATCATATCCTTAAATCCTCTAATTCCACGGAATAAACAGTGAGTCAATATAAAAACTTCATGGAGTTGGCTTGAGTATCGGGTGAGCTAGGCAGCCCGACTGAGAGTGTGAGGCTCCAGTCAGTTGCCGACGCTACACACATAAAGTCGCTTTAGTCTCTTCTTGGTCGATCCACATTTGACTCGCGCTCATTTGTGATAACTCTGGTAAGTATTTTGCAATGTATATGGGCGTAGATAAAAATTTGGTCCCCATGGACATACTGGGAGAAGGATTAAGTCGGTAGTGGTGTGGGAAGTCAGTAAAATATCATGAAACAGTGTCATCTGGAGGCAACGCCCTAACGGGGTAAGACACCGTACTGGTGTTGACACACTGACAGTGCCTCGCTCAGCACTGCTGCTGCTGCCAGAAACAACTTTTGTTCCAATATTCTAACTCACATTCACTATTTAAGTGTGCCGCTAGTATGTACAGGTTTTAAAATGTACAATATGTTTGATAAAAAATGTGATAATTTAGGCAGTATACTGTAACAAGTTTTTTTAATAAAAATTTAGGGATGCGACCTTTGCCAGGGGTGGGCGGCCCTAGGCAAGGCCGAGCGTAATATTCCTATATTTCTCGGTGTTGTGGACAAGTTCATTGTTTATTTCAACGCAGCAGAACAGATAAATATGTATGTATACATACTTTGCGGGCCTTTACTTTCTGGTTGCACTGACATTGCCATTTTTGAGAGCTTGGGAAATTATTCAAGTTTTCCCGAACTTTAAAAAAAAGTCCGAAGGTTTGTGGGAAATCAGTAAACGCTTCCACAAGTTTAGAGTTTCTTCTAAATATGGCAGTGATAGTGATGCTTCATAAGACCGTACTACGTGAGAAGTATAATGACATGCGAAATTTGTGCATGCATATAACAAGGGGAAAATACGCACGTAATACTTGCACTTGAAGCATTTTGCATCACGCACTGCAGGTCGCTAGTGCCAGATATCACTACTAGCAGCAACCAGATGTTGAAGTGCATGACATCATCACTGCTAGCAGCAACCAGGTGTTGAAGTGCATGACATCACTACTAGCAGCAACCAGGTGTTGAAGTTACAAGGGCATGACATTATTACTAGCAGCAATCAGTTGAAGTTACAGGTGCATGACATCACTACTAGCAGCAACCAGCTGTTGAAGTTACAAGTGCATTACATCATCACTACTAGCAGCAATCAGTTAAAGTTACTAGTGGTGCTCACATGTTTAAGACACTAGTGCATGACATCACTGCTAGCACTAACCACATGTTGAAGTTACTAGTGCTTATCATCACTACTAGCACCACCCAGTTGTTGAAGTCACTAGCGTGTGTAGCCAAGACTCAAAACCAGATGAAGTATTTTCTTTATTTTTTCTTAAACAAAGGCCGTCTCCCACCAGATAGGGTGACCCGAAAAAGAAAAAGCATTCGCCATCACTTTACCGTCTTGCCAGAGGCGCGTCGACATTACAGCTCAGGTGCCCCTCCAAACTTCAATATCCCTACCCCTCCTTCAGAGTGCAGGCCTGTATTAGCACTCTGAAGGAAGGGTGGGGATATTGTAGTTTCGAAGGGGGGCATCTGAGCTGTAATGTCGGCGCGCCTCTGGCAAGACGGAGACGGAGTTTTGGTAAAAGTATTTCTTTTTTCGGGTCACCCTACCTGGTGGAAGACGGTTGGTGTTAAAAAAAGTATTTCGTCCAGTATTGAGTCTTGGTTACAGTGACTTCAACAAATGAGTAGTACTATAGTGATGCCTTATACTAGTGATTTCAATAAGTGGGTAGTGCTAGTAGTGGTGATATCTGGCACTAGTAATCTCAACAAGTTGGTGCTTGTAGTACTCAATGTATTTGTGGTTGCAGGGGTTGGAGTCCGCTCCTGGCCGCTAATGGGTTCACTTTCCTGGCTGCGTGAGTCCTAACATATATATCTTATTTTAAAGTTATGTATGGATTCAGTCTCCACCACTTCGCTAGGTCGTACCACTTCATGATCGCTCTAAGGCTGAAGAAGTATTTCCTGATAGCCATGTGACTTATTTGTGCTTTTAGCTGCCAGCTGTGCCCTCGTATACCTGAGACCCGCCTTCCAGGCTCTCCCTATTCACCCTATCTATTCCTTTCGCTATTTTGTAAGTTGAAATCATGTCCCTCCCTAGTCTTCTGCCTTCTGGTGTCAGCGTATAGTGATGTTAAGCACTAGTAGTTTAAGAAAGCGGGTGGTGCTAGTATTAATGTTATGCACTAGTGGTTTCAACAAGTGGGTGGTACTAGTATTGATATTATGCACTAGTAACTTCAACAAGTGGGCGGTGTTAGCAATGATATCATGTACCAGTGACTAGCAAGTGGGTGGTGTTAGTGGTATCTTGCATTAGTGACATCAACAAATGGGTGGTGCTACAAGTGCTGACGTCATGCACTAATGACTTCAAGATTACAAAAAACTATGCTTCCATCACGCAGGATGGAGTATATGTTTTCCTGTCACACTCCATCACACATTCCATCATACATTCCACCACATAGGATTGTTTTCCAGTCATACTCAATCACAAAGGATAATTTTCATGTCACATTTCATCATTTAAAATGATTTCCATGTCCTAATCCATCTCACAGGATACTTATCCTACCATATTTCATTATGCAGAATAGTTTCCATGTCATAGGAAGTCAGGATAGTTTTTCCAACATGTGCCATGCAAGATGGTTTCTATATATTCCACTATGCAGAATATATTTCTTATATACTACTTCACTATGACGCATGGTTTCTTTCTCATAGTCCTACACAAGATGTTTTCATATATTCCATCACAAAGCTTTTTTTTTTTTTATCTTCAGATGCGAGTATAATACACCATAAGACATTATTGTAAGTTTATCAGCAATTAGTAGAAGGTCATATATAGTAGGGTTGGTCGGGGCAACACACACTTAAGTGGGCAAGTGCTTAGTATTATATTCTTGTTTGATCCGAGAAAGGGGAGGTTAGCGCATATTTCTTAGATCAAGGTTCCTCCTCCCTTGAAGGGTAAGTTGGACAGCAGTGAACCCACACTCTGATAAAGTAACGCGCTGTAATCATTAAGTCCACGAGGAAGCGTAAATCCATATGGGAAAGGGAGGTAATTATGTTTAACCCAAAGAAGGGGAGGGTAGGTTTAATTGCTTGTATCACGAGCCTTTCATCTACAGCAAGGGACCCACAACTTGAAGGGTTAGAGATATTTAGATTGCCCGTCGGTGTGGTTTTAACAGTAAAGTTTGATTTATATAATTTATATCTGAGGGATACAGTGTATTTTTGCCACTCCTGAAAGTACTGTTCAAGATAAGTTCCTTAAATGTTAGCATATAGAACTCGGGCCTAGTAGCGTTAATAAGGCTGTAATATAATTTCTTACTTCCATTAAACTCTAATACGGCGAAAGTATAAAATTAGTGTTGTTTAAGGCATACCGACTGCACAAAGAGTATTTTATTCCCCAAAATTAATGTAATAGTGTTTATAGAGATTCCTCACAGCCAGTAATGGAACCTTAATGTCTACAGTTGAAATAAATTAATATGACATAATCATAATAGACGTTACTGATATCATAGTGTGTGAGACAGTAATGTAAGTGACGCCACAGATAGTCAGTCATATTGTTGGGAGCCTGTGAGAGCGATGACGTCTCTCAGGGCGACGTGATGGGCGTCAGCCGCTAGTTATCATATAATAATGTTCCTCACATGTGATTTATTTCCCCCTATTATGATTATTTCTCTTGTATATGCATGAAGGAAACAAGATCTAGTGTTTCAGTAGCATCCTTGAGGAATTGGTAGCCATTGTCATGAATGGTAGGCAACGCTCTCGCCTCACACAGTGTCCATGATTCAATCCCTGGCCGAGTGGAAACATTGGGCGTGTTGCTTTACACCTGCTGTTCCCGTTCACTTAGCATGCAAGTAGGTACCCGAGTGTTAGTCGCCTGGTGTGGGTCGCATCCTGGGGGACAAGATTGATGGACTCCAGTGGAAATAAGACAGACAGTCCTTGATGACGCACTGATTTTCTTTGGTTACCCTGGGTGGCTAACCCTCCGGGATTAAAAATTCGAAAATCTTATCTTACCACGTGAAGACGTGTTGGAGGAGGGACTTGTGATCAGGGAGGAATGTAGCAAAATGTTTTCACTCGTATAACATTATTAAACTTTCTAAGTCACACAAAGAAACTGGTACCGACAGATATATAAAAACGTGTAGCGTACAATATGATGGACATTTATTTAAGGAGACGTTTCCCTCACCAGGATTGAAGAATCTCCTGCTGAACGAACGTCTCTTTAAATGAAGGTTCCCCAATACGTTGTATATTCTTTATACGTTATTTATCCAGCTCATCCATCCTCTCCTGTGCATTCATTTACTCGCTTACTCTGCTTTCTCCTATTTACAAATCTGTTTTAGGTATCCTTACATACTAAGACTTCCTGCGTCTTTTTTTCCCTCCTTATTTTGCTGTGCATTTACATTATCCTTCTTTTTATTGCCGTCTCTCTCACATATCCACCAAGCATTTCTTACTCAACTTGTATCAGTATGCATAACAAACCTGGTTAGTAAGTATATCTAACCAACCAGCCACCTTGTATTTGCTCACACGCCATTGACATACGCTAGTATAGCCTACGTATGAGACATTTCTGTAACTTCTATTTATTTAAGGTTACATGACGTTGCACATATCATGTGGGAGTTCGAACACGTGGATTGGGTAAAAATACTCACGTAGGCTGGAAGTACGTATATTGTAACTGAAGTATGTGGAAGGGCGCCACACTCTCGTATAACTGACTGGCCGCCCACAGTACCCATATGTGAGGGGGTCTTTGAATACTGCTGTGGTCAGCACAATATGAATAGACAGTGACTCAGGCAGAGACGGTTGGTAGTGAGTCAACTACTGGTACACTGGTTACTGGTAACTGGTTACTACTACTGAGACACAGATGTGTCTCTTGCACTTTTGTAACGTCCGCATTTTACACTTTGAAATAAACTATAGCCTAGTTCACTAGTATTCGCAGGTATAGAAAAGTTCATAAATCTGTTCGCTGTATAGCCTGGTTCAAGGGGGCCTGTTTTTTGGTATAGCCTAGTTTCAAGGTCCAGTTTATTAGCATAACTTAATTCAGATACTGTGCTAAAAAGCCTAGTTTCAAAATTCTATTCATTATCACAGCCTAATTTAAAGATTCTAGAATAACCTAGGCTAAATGTTCTGTTCGTTAGTATAACCTAGTAAAGGTAAAAATATGATAATACCTAGAGAATGTGGAAATAAAGATACATAAGCACAATATTTTGATGATGGCCAACCACTGATTTTGCTTTAATCCTAATACACAACTTATACAATATATAGTGCTTAGTTTCTTGCTCACAGGATCTCATGAAATTTCTAGTCTTTGTATTATGAATGAAAAAACTCACCAGTGGCGAAGCATCATTAAAATGCATTGTCTATTAATTTGTATAGTACATTATTATTATAATCAAGGGGGAAGCGCTAAACCCGTAGGATTTGTATCGTACAGCTTAGCTCAACTAATGTTCGCTAGTATAGCCTAGTTCACAAATCCTAGTCACTAGTATAATTTAATTGATAGTCCAGTTTACTAGTTTAAAGATTCTATCCGGTGATATATCTAGCTCGTGAGTCCTACCACTGGCATGGCCCAACTTGAATTCCTAAACGTTTATAAAGAATAGCCCTGAGACTAATCTATATAGGATATCGCCATTTCCGCAGCTTTCTGGGACCAGTGAACCGTGAGCCTCTGGTTGTGAAGCCAACAAGCTGGAATGGAAACTTTTTGAAACAACTTTTCGCTTGCAGACCATTTTTTTTTTCATGAAAAAGTAAACGACTTAAAAAGTTTGATTGTCAAGTGAAACGTTACACTCAAGTGTATAACCTCATTTGTACATTCAGCTGTTCAATATGACAATTACCAATTTGGCTTTAATATTTATTTCTGTACGTTGAGGTTTGTCGGCTATGTTGCACATTATATATATTGAAGGGTAAAACAGTAATAATAAAAGCTAATGACAGCAGCACATTCTCAGATGGGAAAGTACGAGCCACCTGTGTAAGAGAGAGATGTGGAGAGAGGGAGATAGGTGAGAGAGAGGAGTCCCTCAGGGTTAGGGACCAACCCACCACTCAGTTGCAGCTCTAAACCGCCTGTTCGGCAATAAAAGACGTTGTTATAGTACATACCTCCAGGCACATGATGAGCATCTGGTACAGTTTCAAACTAAATATTTGGCAAAATTGCCGTTGTTATTCAAATAACAGAAAAGAAACTTCACCATGGTCAGAGGAGTGTAAGATACAGTAGAAGAGAAGAGTTGAGGTCGACATTATAATGGTGGGGTCAGTGTGTCATGGCTGGCGTTCACATCTGTTAAGTTTCATGGCTGTAAAGTAAATTTTGACAGTAATTCATGATATTAATTATACTTAGCAATAAAATATATAGAAGAACAGTCCGTTAAAGGTTTTTATGGCTTCAAGTAAAAGAAATCGATTACCTCTTTAGATGGACCTGGTCTTTGAGATACCGTGCATAGAGAATAGAAATAAATTCTCCATCCCAGGCGTGCTTGCCGAAATTTAATGTAATTTCTCTAGTAACAGCAGGAGGGGCAGGTAGAGAAAAAAGGTGGGGTAGGTTTCTCTTGTCTCGGCGAGAACTTAGGATTGTGTCAAGGTGAATAAAGTTAAGATAAGATAAGAAGATAAGATTTCGTTCGGATTTTTAACCCCGGAGGGTTAGCCACCCAGGATAACCCAAGAAAGTCAGTGCGTCATCGAGGACTGTCTAACTTATTTCCATTGGGGTCCTTAATCTTGTCCCCCAGGATGCGACCCACACCAGTCGACTAACACCCAGGTACCTATTTGCTGCTAGGTGAACAGGACAACAGGTGTAAGGAAACGTGTCGAAATGTTTCCACCCGCCGGGAATCGAACCCGGGCCCTCCGTGTGTGAAGCGGGAGCTTTAGCCACCAGGCCACCGGGCCACCTAGTTCTTTTTCCTCTCATCTCTCACCCTCATAGAAAATGCTTCCTTGTGGGGGTTCCTTGTTAAAATAACAGATGTATCATGTATATACATGGAGGGTCTGTGGTCGTCGTGGGCTCCCAGTCATTCATTCCTACATGGATCATTGTACAGATTGCCTGAATGATGTTTGACTTCACTATGTTGGGGATACTGCCAAATTACAAAGGAACTTCTAATATTTCTTAATATTGGGTCATTTCCATGTGATTTCATTACCAGTTTCAAGTGGTTAGGCGTAGAATCGGAAAAAATTAAGTCAGTTATATCCATTTCTTGAATCCAGATTTATTTTCTTTTTATCTTTGTCAGGCGATTTTGGTATGGAACTTTCCTTATATTTCAACAATTTTCGATGGGATTCAAGTCAGGGCTGTTCTCTGGTCACTAGGTAACATGATATTTTTCTAAAGCAACTATTTCTTGACCTGTTTTGGCATGTATTATGGGGACACTGACTTGAATATATTGTGTTGTGGCACGAATCTTGTGGGAGATAAGGAAATGCAATTTAAGCACATAACGTACAGACCTGTCTTGATATTCACGCCAAATCTCATAAATTTTGCAGAGGGTGTCTTTTTTCAGATTTTTCCAGCAAATAACGGTCTACTTCAAACTCCTGGCAACAACGCTGGTCAGGAACCCAGAACGCAAGTTTTCCATCCAACCGCAGTAAGGTCCCTGGCCATCTTTTCATTGCAGTTAGGTAGAGCAAACCACTCTATCACGATTTTATATACTTTATTACAACTACAAGGAATGGTGTACATTAGATGCCCGCATTCTTCTCGTTGTTAGTGTTAACGACTTCATAAAGCTTGGTGCCAAGCGAAACGACTTGATTTATGTTGAGAAATGGGTTACCAGCTAAGTTTATAATTTTAAATATAGGGAATACTTAGCTGATAAAAGACAGCAAATCGTCTACACAGCTGCCCCTGCAGACGAGGTCTTGAATTGTTGTCATGATCATCTCTCAGCGGGCTGTAATAGATCATATTATGGAAACAATAAATTACCCCTAGGGGGTGTTATGTCAGCATATTTCATTCACGGATTGCTGACAAACTTACTTGTGTGGACTCAAAAGTCCTCACTGCCGACTATAGGTTGATTACAAACTCCTTGCGAACTGCGCAGTCCCCCATACTACAAGAAATTCGTAACCTACCTTGCTCTTGTAGCGTGAGCTATGGTGTTCTTCACACCTTCGACAGATATCGGTGACTTGATAGAAGCTGAAGTGTCCTTGGATGTCCACGTCTTCCATAGTCTAGGAATACGCACACTGGTACACTATGTTCCACAAGATTTGTCTTTATTGTTCACAATCTTATCACTAAAGAAGCTGATCACACTTCTCTTAAGTGTTTATTGTGTTTTGTGAGACACTTTGTTCACACTAACGCGCGGATCAGTGTTCTTTGTTGGTTATCCTGGCATCAATGTGACTCTCAGTAGAGTCAAAAGTAATCTGAAGAAGCCACAGCCTCTTACACTGTTACTGCCCCTAGCACATAAAGGAAAAGCTGACCTAGTGCTTTTGCTTCCTTGCCACTTCCTCCATGAAGCAAAGCAGAATGCTTGAATCTTGCTGTCTTAAGCATAGACAACAATGTACACTATCTTTACCATGGTAATAAAGTGGGAGCAGGATTTTCCTTAATTGTCCTGCTAAGGTAAGAGATGGACTGTCTTTGATTAAAATACACTTTGCAACACTGGAGTCTTGCATGGAGCCTCGGTCGCTTGACCACGTCGTATACTGGTACTGCATCTGGGATGCAGTACCAGTAAACAAGATGCTTGCCCCTTCTGAGAGAGCTGGAACCCTCAGGGCTGAAAGGGGCTGAAGGGGCTGATACCCCCCTCCTGGAGAAAATTTCTCCACAATATAGGTTTCCATTCTGCCAGTGTCTTTTAATGGAATACTTACAAATATAATTTCCCTTCTTACTGTACTTAATGACCCACATGAGTTTGGCGCAGTTTTGTTTAATAATAATCTTTCACTCATGTGCATATATGCCCAACATGAAACAAACCTATATACTGTGTGTACTTAACCTGGCTTCATAAGTGCATATGCTGGGGTTTTCAGATTATAGGTACTGAAACCTGGGCACCTGGGAGCACCCACACTTTTTAGTGTGGGTGCTCCCAAAACATGTCTATCCCACCAGCTGATTCCGCACTCGCTGCCATAACCTGAGCAAATTGTCTGGTTCGAATCTAGATCCCGGAAATGATCGAGGGGATTAAGGATGGGGAGAGTACTATTAAAATATTATTACGTATATGGTTGTCCAACTCGGGCTTAAAACTCAGTCGTGTACACGGGTGAAGATCATGAAAATTCTAACCTGTTTTACCATTTAGGCTCCATCAACCAAGCCCACTGTGGTGTATTTTAAAGGATAATAGAGCATAAGAACGAAGGAACATCGAAGGCCTATTGGCCCATTCTAGACAAGTCTAACTCACACCTTATCTTCCCCACCCATACTCCCACCCCACCCACCCACCCCACCCCACTACTGGATCACTATGACATGGCCTTGGATGCACTGGAAGAAAATCAGAATGCAGATGTAATATACACAGACTTTGCAAAAGCATTTGACAAATGCGATCATGGCGTAATAGCCCATAAAATACGTGCTAAAGGAATAACTGGGAAAGTGGGGAGATGGATCTTCAACTTCCTAACAAATCGAACACAAAGAGTAGTGGTCAACAGAGTTAAATCGGAGGCTGCCATAGTGAAGAGCTCTGTTCCACAAGGCACAGTACTCGCCCCCATCTTATTCCTTATCCTCATATCAGACATAAACAGAGATATACACCACAGCACCGTATCATCCTTTGCGGATGATACTAGGATCTGCATGAGGCTGTCATCTGCTGAGGACGCGGTTAACCTCCAAGAAGATATAAACAAAGTTTTCCAGTGGGCAACGGTAAACAATATGATGTTCAATGAGGACAAATTCCAACTACTCCGTTATGGAAAACTGGAGGAGATAATAACTAGAACAGAGTATACTACTGACTCCGGCCATACAATAGAGCGGAAAAATAATGTAAGGGACCTGGGAGTAGTAATGTCTGAGGATCTCACTTTCAAGGATCACAACAGTGCCACGATCGCACGTGCAAAGAAAATGATAGGATGGATAATGAGAACTTTCAAAACGAGAGATGCCAAGCCCATGATGATCCTTTTCAAATCACTTGTTCTCTCTAGGCTGGAATACTGCTGTACATTAACATCTCCATACAAAGCAGGTGAAATCGCAGATCTAGAGAGTGTACAGAGATCCTTTACTGCACGTATAAGTTCTGTCAAGCACCTTAACTACTGGGAACGCTTGAAAGCACTTGACTTGTACTCGTTGGAACGCAGGAGGGAGAGATATATCATAATCTACACTTGGAAAATCTTGGAAGGAATGGTCCCAAATCTGCACACAGAAATCACTCCCTACGAAAGTAAAAGACTGGGCAGGCGATGCAAAATGCCGCCAATAAAAAGTAGGGGCGCCATTGGTACACTAAGAGAAAACACCATAAGTGTCCGGGGCCCAAAACTGTTCAACAGCCTCCCATCAAGCATTAGGGGAATTGCCAATAAACCCCTGGCTGCCTTCAAGAGAGAGCTGGACAGATACCTAAAGTCAGTGCCGGATCAGCCGGGCTGTGGCTCGTACGTCGGACTGCGTGCGGCCAGCAGTAACAGCCTAGTTGATCAGGCCCTGATCCATCGGGAGGCCTGGTCGTGGACCGGGCCGCGGGGGCGTTGATCCCCGGAATAACCTCCAGGTAACCCACACCCTCTCATGTACACGTCCAACCTATATTTAAAGTTAACCAAAGTTTTCGTTCCCTAATGACGCTACCTGGGAGTCTGTTCCACTCATCTACAACTCTATTGCCAAACCAATACTTCCCTACATCCCTTGTAAACTTATATTTGTCTAACTTGAAATTATTGCTTTGAGGTCAATGGCATTTTGCGCTTTATATACCTGTGTAACGACAAAATTCTAAATAAAATTAACTTTTATAAAAGCCACCTCAATGAAAAGCATGGGCGCCACGAGTACACTAGATACAACAAAACACTTGTTGTCTGTTAGTGTACTCTTGGCGCCCATGCTTTTCATTGAGGTGGCTTTTATAAGTTAATTTTATTTAGAGTTTTGTCGTTATACAGGTTGGTCAATGGCCAACCTGTGCTCTCGGCACATTATTCCCCTCAAGGAAGGTTCCTTGATGTTGGTGAGGGGCTCTTGATTTAGGGAATTGGATCTGTGCTCAAGTTCCCCGAATTAAGCCTGAATGCTTTCCACATCCCCCCCCCCAGGCGCTGTATAATCCTCCGGGTTTAGCGCTTCCCCTTGATTATAATACTAATAATAATCGGCACATTATTATTATCCCATTTATACATTTTTATCATATCCTCCCTAATTCTTCTGTGAGCCAAAATTCTGTAAACCGAATATACATAACAGGATATTAGCAATGCATTGCACATTTTACTTACATTCTATATATAGAAAAAAATATGTTTTATGGTTTGTAAAATATAAATAAACGATGTCTTAACTATTGGGAAGAAAGGGGCAGCCCCACCCTCCCTAGATGAGGCTAGTTGACGACTAATTCTATTCTCAGCTCGGGGCTGAGCCAAGTGATGGTAGCAAGGTGCTTGTAGACTGATTAACCCATGGTGGGAAAAATCTGTCAAATCAAGGTTCCTACGGGTTTAGTGCTCCCCCTTGATTATAATAATCAAATCAAGATACCAGGCGTACGGGTGTCTTATCCATAAACTCTCCCTCTAACATGTTTCAAAGTCGTGGATAAAGCTCCTGTATTCTGCAGTTAATATGGAAATATCCCAAGATGGAAATAATACTAAACTAAGGCTACCCATTTTCTAATTTTATTTGACTGCAGTAATTTCTTATCTGTAATGCATCATTTTGCCATTTTTTGTTTCTTAAATGTAAACTGATCAAAGGGAGTAAACCTTTAAAAGATTATGCACAATGTAACTAGTCATGCTCATTGGAGAACCTATGGTATTTATATTTTGCTTTACCCAACAGATACAAGATGTCAACCCAAGTTACAGTTCATAGGATGGTGACTACCACCACCACCTCAGCATTTCTCATTAATACTGGATACCTCAAAACATTTCCTGGAATTCTGCAAATATTTCAGATTGTAAGTAAATTTTTAGTGTATGTGATTTCTTATTTTAACTTTGCAAAATGGCTTTATATAAAAAAATTGAATGAATGAGCAAAGCTACTTCAGTGTTTTATGAAAGTGAGGCTAATTTTTACCAAGAATTCTGAAATTAGGCAAAGTAATACTTATAAAAGTAGTGAACAAGTTTGTGAACACACTGATATTAGTCCAATCATTCTAAGTGTATTTATTTCATATAAATTTTTTTTGTGGGGGGGGGTGTCATTCAGTTTTGGTGAGATATGACCAATTGTTGAAACTTGCTTGTGAGGGAATCATAGAATCAAATATTTTACACCTGTAGACACAATTTGCTTTATACAACATATATTTTGGAAGCAGCTTTCCAGTTATTATGGTTGACTTTCAAATTCAATTCAAAGTTTATTCTCTATAAAGATTACAATGTTGAATTTACAGAATTTGGTTGTTGTGTGGTTTACATGTAGTTAAATAATGATTACAGTGTACCACTAGAACGCCTAGCATGGCTAGGCATTTCGGGCAGACTTAGTTTAATTCTTTATTTTAAAATATTACAAATTACAGTATGAGGTAAGTTGGTATTATGGCTAGGTGACTAAATACTAGTTTGTGAGTTTAGCAATGTGAATGCTTTTGTTTTGGCACAGTACATAGTTTCAGTATTGGAGTATCATAGGATTCATTATTTTAAGATTGAGATTAATATTTCTGTTTATGGTCAAATGGGTGAGTGAGTGTAAGTGTGAACCACCAGGTGGTATTCGTGTAGTTAGATGACGGGGTGTATCAGGGAGATAAGATGTTTTCTAATGGTAGTTTTGAAGGTGATGAATGTGTCTGCAGTTCTAGAGTTCTCAGATAGGGTGTTCCAGATTTTAGGGCCTTTGACATACATTGAATTTTTGTAAAGGTTTAGTCGGACACGGGGAATGTCGTAGAGATGTTTGTGTCTGGTGTTATGCCTGTGGGTTCTGTCACAACTATCAAGAAAGCGTTTTAGGTCAAGGTTGATATTGGAGTTTAAGGTCCTGTAGATGTAGATTGCACAGTAGTAAGTGTGGATGCACCGGTGGCCCGGTGGCCTGGTGGCTAAAGCTCCCGCTTCACCCATGGAGGGCCCGGGTTCGATTCCCGGCGGGTGGAAAACATTTCGACACGTTTCCTTACACCTGTTGTCCTGTTCACCTAGCAGCAAATAGGTACCTGGGTGTTAGTCGACTGGTGTGGGTCGCATCCTGGGGGACAAGATTGAGGACCCCAATGGAAATAAGTTAGACAGTCCTCGATGACGCACTGACTTTCTTGGGTTATCCTGGGTGGCTAACCCTCTGGGGTTAAAAATCCGAACGAAATCTTATCTTATCTTATGAACAGGGAGTAAGTTTAGATCTATGAAGAGTGGGGGGGTGTGTTGCCAGGGATGGGATTTAGTGATTATTCTTACTGCAGCTTTTTGTTGGGTTATTATTGGCTTTAGGTGTGTTGCTGCAGTTGATCCCCAAGCACAAATAGCATAGGTGAGGTATGGATAAATAAGTGAGTGGTATAGTGTGAGAAGGGCATTTTGCGGCACGTAGTATCGTATCATGAACATGGGTAAATCTTACAAACTTCTAACATTCAGTATACACATACCTTTACTTACCTTCCCTTTCCTTTCTTTTATGTTTCTTACTATTTGTTAATCCTGTAATATTTCTTCTCCAGTCTAGTAGGCCTGAGACCAGGCCCTGGGGAAGATAATATCCAGAACCACTAATAGACAACAGATGACTGTTAACATTCTGGAAAACTGCTGACCTGTGTTGTACATAACCAATAGATCTTTAATGTTTAGTTGCTATAGTGATTAAATTTTTTACCTCTGTCCTACCTGGGAGTGATCATGTCAGATGATCTCACCTTCAAGGACCATAATATTGTATCAATCGCATCTGCTAGAAAAATGACAGGATGGATAATGAGAACCTTCAAAACTGGGTATGCCAAGCCCATGATGACACTCTTCAGGTCGCTTGTTCTATCTAGGCTGGAATATTGCTGCACACTAACTGCCTTTCAAGGCAGGTGAAATTGCTGACCTAGAAAATGTACAGGGAACCTTCACAGCATGCATAACTGAGATAAAACACCTCAATTACTGGGAGTGCTTGAAGCTCCTGAACCTGTACTCCCTGGAATGCAGGCGGGAGAGATACATGATTATATACACCTGGAAAATCCTAGAGGGACTAGTACCGAACTTGCACATGAAAATCACTCACAACGAAAGCAAAAGAATCGGCAGATGATGCAACATCCCCCCAATGAAAAGCAGGGGTGTCACTAGCACGTTAAGAGAACACAATAAGTGTCAGGGGCCCAAGACTGTTCAACTGCCTCCCACCATACATGAGGGGGATTACCAATAGACCCCTGGCTGTCTTCAAGCAGGCACTGGACAAGCACCTAAAGTCGGTTCCTGACCAGCCGGGCTGTGGCTCGTATGTTGGATTGTGTGCAGCCAGCAGTAACAGCCTGGTTGATCAGGCTCTGATCCACCATGAGGCCTGGTCACAGACTGGGCCGTGGGGATGTTGACCCCTGGAACTCTCTCCAGGTAAACTCCAAGTATGTATGGCTGGTTACTGTAGTAAACTTAAGGGGTTTTTGCCCCTAAAGCCACACCTCACCCTTGCCAAATAGAAATAAGCATTCAAGGAACCAGCTATCTTTCTCTTAACTCCTAACATAAGAATATAAGAATGGAGGAATAATGCAGCAGGCCTACTGGTCCATATTTGGCAGGTCCTTAAAACCAAACCCAGGACTCCCATACTAGGTTGAAGAATCCCATCTGAAATGGTATATAGGGAAGAAGAGCAAGTCTTTGCAAGAGACACCAGTGCAATATAATGTGAACATCTGTTAGTGACTTGATAAAGCATGGGCAAAACATCATCAGTAAAGGATTGCATATAGTGACTTTATACTGATTTATTGTCTTTTACCTATGGCCAGTCAGTAAGGTGTGAGGGTATTGATACCCTTAGTAATGATATTAAATATAATAAGTGAATAGAGGTGGTAATTTTAATACAGTTACAAGTAAAGGGACAGTCACATATGGGAATGTAAACTAGGCTCTACCAGCCTTCATATGATCATTTGAAATATGGATTTAAGTCTATAATGATGACAATTGTGAGAAATTATGTTGGTGATTTTCACAGGTACAGTCCTGTGAAAATCACCCATATAATTTCACACACATAGCTGGGGAAAACTCTGGCACATCTAAAATAGATTACACCTGTAGTTGTACCTCAGAGATAGGTAGGACTTTAGCAACAGTGGTTCACTGCACTGTCCCTCTTTTGATGCCCACCTTCTCAGCTCCCCAAACTCACACATCTGGACCTTAAATTATTTGACCATATAGTTCTTAAACTATTAACCCTTCAACGGTCCAAACGTATATATATGTTTTTTCAACATCTGAGAGTATGTAAAAAAATGTAGATCTTTTTTGTTTTACATTTGAAAACGTGTAAAAAACTTTTATCTACATTTTTTTTGTTATATTTGAAAATATGTAAAAAAAAGTAGATCTACTTTTGGAGCACTACGAATTTGAACGTCGATCTGTTTGGACCGTTTAAGGGTTAAATCATTCCAAGACAGTAACACTGGCTGTATTAAATTTGGTTGTGAATTTTATATCAAGAAAAATTTATTGCACTTGACAGTCTTAAGTAATTTGTTGGTCCACTGATTTTACTTATTATACACACAGTTGTCACATTACATAAAATTAATACAATTACATTATAAGTGAATGTACATGAAAATTAAAATACTCATCTATTTCTTATGCTTTACATCCTAACGCCTCCCTATAGGTAAGCAACTAATATTGGCCAATAAATAGTTTCATTATCTGTTGTGTGAGAGTTAAAACACTGGGAGGCAAAAACACACTATTATCATCCATGTGGTGGTCAATTCTCCATTTTGTTAACACCACATCTCATGTACACCTAATGTCATTCTCCTTTGTACAACCACTGTATCATGCTGAAATAAAATATTATTAATATTATCAGCATTAATCTGACGATTGCACTTTATATCTGTATAGTGCAGTTGTCAGATTGTACTACACAGATAGTACCAAATTTATGCTGATACTATTTATGTCAGCTTCGATTATGTCTAATTAATTACAACACTAATTAGATCAATGTACACATTACTACTACATTACACAGCTTCCTCTCCTGAACGTTCTCATACACAATACATCTTATTTAATTCGGTAACACTTCCAGATGTGTAATACATTGTCATTATTTGAATATTAATTTCTTTTCAACATTTTAATAAGCATGTTTTATTTAACTGATTACCATAAAAAAGAGGGGATGTTGGTTCCTCTGTGGCTTAACATCTTTTAAAAGTCACATCAACACTATACACCTACACTACATTATACAAACACTATTATATCCTTCAATTATTATACTAATTACAGGAAAATTATCAAAATTTTCCATCCTTCAATTATTATACTAATTACAGGAAAATTATCAAAATTTTTCACAACAATGATACAGCCTAACCTGACTTAGAGACGCACTCGTTTACCGACGATGTGGACCTACAACGGGCTCTCTAAATAATGTATATTAGAGCTGATTTCTTTTATTCTGTTTATTACAATATATGGTAAACTGCTGTATAAACATTTAAAAAAATAAAAGAAATGTTATAAATGGTGTAAAGGTGACAGTAAACAATATCAAAGATGGTTGACACAAACCCACTACCATTATAGTATGCTCCTCACTAAGTGATGAATTTGTTTACCGATACGGTCTTAGGAACAGAACTCCGTTGTTACTGGATGTTTTGTGTATTTCACATTCTCTGTAAAATCTAGAGTAGACTGTAGTCCATGAAAATCAGAGATCAACAGTTTCTGAAATGCTCAAACCACTCTATCTTGCACCATCAATCATTACACTGTCAAAAGTCACTTAGATCACATTTCCTCATTCTAATATTCAGTCTGAACGTGTCTGCATGCTTTTAGGCATTGAGGTGCTGCCACATGATTGGCTGATTAGATATTTTCATTAACAAGTAGGTGTACAGGTGTATTTAAAAAGGTGACTGCTATGGGTGTGTGTACACACACTCCTTGTTAAGTGGAGAAGAAATCTTCCTCCATAAGCCATGAGTGTCATAAGAGGCGACTAAAATGCCGGGAGCAAGGGGCTAGCAACCCCTTCTGTATATATTACTAAATTTAAAAGGAGAAACTTTTGTTCTTCCTTTTGGGCCACCCTGCCTTGGTGGGATACGGCTGGTTTGTTGAAAGAAGATATATATACAGATGGTTTGTATGTATAAACATATACTACTGCGCATACATAGACATACACACACATTACATATAGACTGAAAGGTGACTTAAATTACCTTTTTCAGATTCTTGGATGTGTGGAAATTGGGATCATTGGACACTACATCCATTGGTCTTATAATACAGATGTCTTAGTGCCAGAGCTGTTCTTCCTGCAAGTAGCAACAACTTGCCTCATCACCACGACACTCCTCCTCTTCTCATTCCTGTGTTCCATTGCTACTGCCTCCATCATTCCCAAGACCCTCTTTGTAAGTTTTCTCTGTTCATTGTGTTTAATAACACTGTCATACTAATGTACATTATATATGATTAAGGTTGTTTTATGAGAATATTTACAACTAGATAAATGGGAAGAAATACCTATTATTCATGGAGTAGGAAAAAATAAGGTGTTGCATAGTATTATTACAATACATATTGCTGGAACACTATATACTGTACATATATTGTATATAAATGCATGTTAGAACAGGTAGGATTTTATGACCCTGTGCAGTATAGTGTATAAGTAAGTATTCCTCTGAGTAGCTTCTAGTCCAAATATTTCAGCCATTTACTGTACCTCGGAAAGAAAGAAATCAGTGTGCCATAGATCGTTTCTGAGTTGGTCATTAATGGGAATCATATTTATTAATTAGAAATTCTTTTGCACTGTTGATTATCATGTTTTGGGTCCTGCAGGAGATGTTATATCACATAGTGGCAGTATTGCTTTACTTCGCCAGTGCCCTTTGCCTCCTCATTTACCTGACCGACAATACTGCTTATCGGCGGAAAGGTCACAGTCTCACACTTCGGACAGCTGCGAGTGTAAGTAGCAGTGAAGCGTGTCCTTCCAACTGGTGCTGGATGGTAGATGTTTCAGGCTTTTTTCTACTAGTAATTTAAGAACTGAGTTTGATGAGGGTTTATTTTTGTTCTAAAAACTTTTATCACATTAACACAACTACTGTAATATTATTCGGTATTTTACTCAGTACTTAGTACCAGTAAGACAAAGAACCTGAAGCATTCATTTTCTCCATTAATAATTCTGACATCTTGGTTCCTAGACACATAATTTTAATTTTTATTTACTTTTACAATAAAGTACTTACAAAATTCACTGTTCTTTGTAAACTATAATTTGTGAAGTAGGAACCACGATGGCTGTTGTGCTGCCTCATGCATACTCTATGAAATGTTCGATTACCAGTCAAAATTACAAACATTTCAAAGTTAGAAATAACCAGATGTGCTGTACTCAAATAAGATGAGTTTGCAATGGTAAGAGGTGAGCATTACATATTGTATAATTGAGGCACCAGTAACCCCAAGTTCAGGAGTAGTAGAAAAGTATGCATGTGACTGAGGTGTGGATTTTTTTTACCCTTTAGGTTGTCCTGTTACATGGTACACTGTCCTACCTTCTAGTGTGTTCTTCTATTAACCTACTGAGGGAAGTGGTGTCCAGGAACGAAGGATATAAAATATACGAAAAAGGCTACAACTCTAAAATATTTTCAGGGGTGAGTGCACTTTCAGTGATGAAGCTGGCATTCATGTATGAAGGAATTTACAGAGATAATACAGATGTAACGAATTACTTCAGCTTGTCAGTACAGTACCGTAATGGCATAAGCTGTCAGTATGCATACCCACATCAGGACAATGGGTTGTAGCTTTATATCAGAAAACCTGCTTTGAACTATTAATTCTTACTTGAACTCGCAAATACTTCAGCTTATGCTGAATGATATTACTTTTATGATTTTCTTCTATGTAAGAGCATATCAGTGCAGTAAAATAACATAAGGTTCTTACCTGAAGCTGACTGTATAAGGTCCTCTACTTAATTGATCTCAGTTTGCTAGGAAATATCATTAGTAGTTGGTTGATGGACAGCAACCATCCACAGTTATGCTACTATCATGTCATATGAGTGGGAAATGGAAGCCTTTTAAATGTTTTGCATTCATGCAGGATTGTTGATCTTTTCTTTCCATCTCTCGAACATGTAAGATGGCAGACAAACCGTACAAGTTTCTACTTACATTCAGTATACGCTTATATTTACTATCCTGTGTACAGTATTTCTTCTTAGCTTTTATATGTACTTGAAATAATGCTTGCCCAGTTGATGAGGCCTGGCATGAGACCAGTGACCATTAACAGATATATAGTAGTCCATAGATATGTAGAGAAAAGTGCACACACTGTCTTCTATCTCTCGCAAAAGAATTACTATGGGAGACGAGTAACAGAGCACTCTGACTCCTACTTATGCTCTTCTGTGATGAATGTACATCAGAGGGCTGCATTGTCTTGAACTTCAAACACTGATTTTTCAATCATTCCAGTTTTCCTTCCACTTTCTCTGTACTGCATCTTATGTTTCCTTTGTTCTCTCCATCACATTTATACCATTTTTTATATTTCTGTTTTTCCAAAATTATAAGTATGAAAGGAAGTGAGCAGTGCTACATAGTGTACAGTGTTTTCATTTGTCTTTTAATATGAAATAGAGAAAGTACAGTGCCTGCACTCTGAAGGAGGGGCAGAGATATTACAGTTTGGATGGGCATCTGAACTGGAGTATTGGCACACCTCTGGCATAACAGTAATGGAGTGAGTGATGATGAAAGTGTGGCTTATTTTTTGGGTCACCCTACCTCAGTGGGAGATGGCTGGTGTGTAAAAAAAAAAAAAAAAAAAAAAAAAGGAATGGGGATGATTACTGATTATATCCAGAAGAAGTTTTGTAAAAAATTATGTTCATTATGGATTGAAAAATTGATTCATGATGAGATATTAATTTGTCTTTTCAGGGTCTGGGACTAGTGAACTGTGCTCTGTATGTCCTCTCCAGTGTCTATTCTGTCAGGACCTTCCGCCGAGGTTAAATATTGATTGACACCTTCAGTTGCACGAAAGACTGATTGGAAATCACAAGAAGTTCTGTAAAGGAGCATCTCTTTTTAAATAGCTTCTGCAGACTTATATATTTTGGAATATGGTATGTTTATTCCTAAACTTAATTCAGAGATTTCCAGAATTGAAATTCTGATAAAAAGAAAACAATCGTTCTTGAATGTGACTCCTTACTCTAAAGTGCATATTTGTATCCTTTAGCACAACCAACAATATCAGTTAGCATTTAAACTCTTAACATTTTGAATTCTTTTGATAGTGTCTTGAGTATTACAGTAATTTTATCTTGGATTCTTTATTGAATTCTTATTATTTTTTAAATTCAAAATTTATCAAATGAATGTAAACACTTTTTGAATGATACAATTGCTTAGTTAGAAAATTTCCATTAAATAAAGGTCATTTTTAATAACTAAAAAAATTAAGGCCACATTAAATACAGTTTATGATGAATTGATTGACAAAGGAAGTATGTTTACAAATCTTCATCATTTTTACATCTAGGAAGTTATATAACATCACTGCTAAACATCATCCATCAAATACATGACACAAATTACATATATGCCTTTTATGAACAAAGAGTTCTTTACATGCACACAATGTACATAATTTGCTTTCTGTTAAAATTACAGAAAGCTAAGCATTAGTTAACCCTGCCTATGTTTTATATTTAACTTGTATCTATATTTAATAATGAATATTATTTTCACATTTTCTCTGGCTTCAAAAGTGTTCAATATACCACTTAGGTATTATGCAATTTGTATCTAACTCTAGGAATTTATAGTTCATGTAGTGTAATTGTGCTGGAGTTGTGTAGTTATCATAGTGCAGTATACCCAAAAAAATTAATGGCTTTGCTATTTAATATTATCATCATCTTCAGGCTTGGCATCTTTGTATTAATGTATGTACTAATTTAAGTGTAGATATGATGTATATTCTCCTCATATTTTTACTTCTTCATACAAATTTTCTACATATATACAGCACTACTGTAGTTCGATGTAGTATTTATATTTTTCCATAAAAATAAAAATGGTGACCATTTATGTCATACATAAAGCTCTCATTTTATACTTCTTTTTTTACCAGTTCTCTTTGAATAAGAAACAGGAGAAATATTTATAATTAGTAATAAACCCAATCATTGTTTTACAAACTTACTTTAGATTTATATAGAGTCTTGGATGAGCACTGCCTAGTTAATAGGATATGGAATTTATATGGTTTAGGTATGACCTCATGTGGCAGGATAAACAGAGAGAGAGTTACCTTGTGTTTAATAATCTGTCCTGTTTCCTGACAAACCTTACCTAACCTATCCTTGTGTTTAATATTGCAAAGTGTAAGTCAGACTTATAAAGCAAAGAAAGGGTTCAGCTTTTAAGAAACTTTATTTCTGCAATGCAGTATTTAGTGTTCAGATGCTTCAACAGTATTTTTATCTTATTTTACTATTTATAAGACAATATTATTTACATATTTAAAACTATTGTGAAAATATGTACATTCGTTTTAATATGCAAATAGACTGTATAGTGTACACAATTTCAGACCTGGAACTATAAATAACTTCTATTTATTTCTGTATCTAACTACGTATATATATGTATATATATATGTTTTTGTTTTTTTTTCAACGAACTGGCCACATCCCACTGAGCCAGGGTGACCCACAAAAGAAAAATGAAAGATTTTCTTTTTATATTTAGTAATTTACACCGGAGAAGGGGTTACTAGCTCCTTGCTCTTGGCATTATAGTTGCCTCTTATGACATGCATGTTTTACTAAGGAAGAATTCTTTTCCAATTCCCCACAGATATCTATACTGTATAACTCTTCTTCTTCTTTCAACAAACCAGCCATACCCCACCAAGGCGGGGTGGCCCATAAGGAAAAACAAAAGTTTCTCCTTTTAAATTTGTAATTTATACAGGAGAAAGGGTTACTAGCCCCTTGCTCCTGGCATTTTAGCCGCCTCATGACATGCATGGCTTACGGTGGAAAAATTCTGTTCCACTTCCCCATGGAGAATCTGTATATGTATTCATATACATATATGTGTATGTATGTATATTGATACATATATGATATGAGTTATGCCTTTAAGGACAATGATTTTAAATAGAAAACTCATACTTGATATCTTTTTGTACATTATTATTCACAACTTGTTTTCAGTATATGCAATTATTATTTGATGATAATTTAATGAGTATTTGAATAAAAGGACAGTATAAAATTTATGTATTGGTAGTTTTAAAAGCCTCTCTCTCTCTCTGCCTATCATACTACTGTATGGACATTTGCTAACCATTCTGAAACTTACAGGAATATTATTATTATGTATACATGTAAAATTTTTACTAAGGATCTATTTAAGTGAATGTATCAGTGTAATGATAATTTAAGCTATTTGTTACCTTTATTTTGACTTTTATTTCTATTTTCTATATAGAGCCTCACTTAAACATTTTTAACTGCAGGCCATAATTTGTATAATACTATAGATTTGTTACCAGGGTTTAAAGTCTATCGACTACACTAGGGTCATTAAGGTTGTATACTATAGTGTTAAATGTTTCTTGAAATCAAACACAAGAATTTAGAAATTTTTAATTTACAAAAGTTGTACTAATTCTATTTAAAATCATTATTACTTATAATTACTTATATATCATTATTACTTATATAATTATGCTGTACAAAAAAAATAAATACAGTCTGTCATGCTTGCCTTATTGAGCATCAGGACAGCAGTCTACTCTGAGATTACTCATGTGTATTAATCTTTAGTGGCACTTTGCTTCTGGAGCAAAAGTTACTGTTGTATATGAATAATCTTTTAGAGTAACTACAAGTTTATAAAAGAAAAGTTTTGATATTGGTGCTAGTCACTGCTGTGACAATATTTATCTTTATATTGTGTAACACATTTTATCTGCTTCATTTTGGGTAATTTTTCCTGGCATAGTATTATGCATATCTAGTCGCAGTTCAAGCTCTTGTATTGTCTTAACTGTACTAAATAATGTAAATAAATTATCAAAACATAATTCACAGCTTTTATCTTCCCTTTTTAGAAACCATGATAAAAATACTGCAGCAGTTTGCATATTATTAGGTAAGTTTGTAAGGAAATAGGACAAGTGTTTCCTGATGCAGGTCTTAGTCATATGATGACCCACAGTTGGAGCTTTTGGTCATCTGACCGAGGCCTTCCACTGGCTTACCCCTCCACCCCCATTAAAAATTATGGTTATGGAATATTGCATATTATTAAATTCCTAGGAAAGAATTGTACCCATAGAGGTCATATAGTGCCTGCAAACTGTGAGCTAATCAGGTGTGATCCAAGGGTGGCTCCAATTCCATGGATCAAGAGCATTTCACTAACATTAATGCAACTGAAAGGGAAATTTTTTTTGTAAAACATACTAAACTGTCTTGCAAAGAGTATTTATATTATCAGTATGTAAATAAAAGAATATTTTTAGAAGTTTATTAGAAATACTTCTAATATTTTACTGCTACACAGTTATCATGTCTCATGTATTTGATACTGTTACATCTTATATGCCCCTCAGGGAAGGTTCCTTGATGTTGGTGAGGGGCTCTTGATTTAGGGAATTGGATCTGTGCTCCAGCTCCCTGAATTAAGCCTGAATGCCTTCCACATCTCCCCCCCAGGTGCTGTATAATCCTCCGGGTTTAGCGCTTCTCCCTTGATTATAATAATAATACATCTTATATGAAAGGACGAAACAGCTGCAAAATAAAAATAAAATTACAAGAAGACTTGCTGTTATACTAATGGGAAATTCACTGTCCATTTAACATTAATGTACAAAATTTACATAAACATTAACACATTTCTACAAGGTAAGGTCATTTTATTTTTTTATGTAGAAGCCTAATATACAGTACTCGCCTAACACGGGTAACACAGCACGGGTGAAATGCTGGGCATGTTTCCTCACCAGTATCAAGGAGCTTCACTTCAGAAGAGGGATGCTCTGGAGACTTATCAGGATCTTTTATACCTCTTTCTCCAGCCTGTTAAGTTTTAAGGCTCAAACAAGTTGAGAACTGTTGCTGCAAAAAAAGTGACATCTGCTTTCTAGAAATAATCCGTAAACTGTTCACTGGAGTGGTGATGCATATCAGACATAATTTAAGCTTTGGCATTAGACAAGATAGAAAAAGGGAGGTGACAGATGCTGAATCTATTTCGCTACAGTTTCTTGAAGGACATAAAAGCTAGTCTTGGGTTTGATTTACAGGACCCCAATTGATGTAAGTCACTTTGACTTTTGGATTATCCAAGGTATATACACATATACAGTGGACCCCCGGTTAACGATATTTTTTCATTCCAGAAGTATGTTCAGGTGCCAGTACTGACCGAATTTATTCCCATAAGGAATATTGTGAAGTAGATTAGTCCATTTCAGACCCCCAAACATACACGTACAAACGCACTTACATAAATACACTTACATAATTGGTCGCATTGGGAGGTGATCGTTAAGCGGGGGTCCACTGTATTACTATGTAGTAATTTGTGTACCTGTTCCTGAATAAACTTACTTAACCTTGATAGGGAACACAGTAGACTTCTATGGGATGAAACTACTAAGACATCTAGATAGGAAAATGTTATGCTAATGGGAGATCTTAACTTCAGCCAAATTGATTGGACCAATCTGACAGGAAATCTGGAGTCTAGTGGCTTTCTTGCAACAATCCAGGATTTTTTTTTTAAAACAATCTGTGATGGAGCTAACTAGAGGAAATAACCTGCTTGATTGGTTCTAGCTAACAAGAAATCACTTGATTACTGTAATCCTGAGGTTAATGATGAACCTGATGAAACAATCACAAATCACTCAGTTTCCATATACGAATCATGGAATTGCCTTAATAGCTACAATCAAGATGGGGTCCCTGATTTTCATGCAGCTGATTTTGTGGAACCAAGGATTATGTGGGTGGAGCCCTCTAGCATGACCTGGCAAGTCAGGTAGGTGGCAATAGTTGCCAATATAAGGAAATTAGATCAAACAAAAATGACCCTGAATGGATGAATAATGGATTATAGCATCTCTTAGGTCAAAAGGGAGGCATTTACAGGGAAATCAAAAGAAGAAAGGGACACTTAAGGAAACAATAAATTCAATTTGATAAAAAGTACACAAGAAAAGCCAAAAGAAAAAATGAAATTCAAGTCAGAAATAATTAGAAGACCAGCCCAAAAGGTTCTTTCAGGTATATTGAAGAAAGATTAATAGGAAATGATAGGCCCACTTAAAAGTTGCTCAGTTGAGCTCACTGTCAGTGACAAAAAAAAGTGTACAACCTTCATCACTTATTTCCTCTTGGTTTAAACACAGGATGATAATAGCAAAATTCCAAAAATAAAAAAATATTATAGGTTAGGACAAAAATTAGTTATGCACAATTAAAATCACCAGTGACATGGTTCTAAGGCAAATACCTGGACCTGGAGAGAGTTTCGGGGGTCAACGCCCCCGCGGCCCGGTCTGTGACCAGGCCTCCTGGTGGATCAGCGCCTGATCAACCAGGCTGTTGCTGCTGGCTGCACGCAAACCAACGTACGAGCCACAGCCCGGCTGATCAGGAACTGACTTTAGGTGCTTGTCCAGTGCCAGCTTGAAGACTGCCAGGGGTCTGTTGGTAATCCCCCTTATGTGTGCTGGGAGGCAGTTGAACAGTCTCGGGCCCCTGACACTTATTGTATGGTCTCTTAACGTGCTAGTGACACCCCTGCTTTTCATTGGGGGGATGGTGCATCGTCTGCCAAGTCTTTTGCTTTCGTAGTGAGTGATTTTCGTGTGCAAGTTCGGTACTAGTCCCTCTAGGATTTTCCAGGTGTATATAATCATGTATCTCTCCCTCCTGCGTTCCAGGGAATACAGGTTTAGAAACCTCAAGCGCTCCCAGTAATTGAGGTGTTTTATCTCCGTTATGCGCGCCGTGAAAGTTCTCTGTACATTTTCTAGGTCGGCAATTTCACCTGCCTTGAAAGGTGCTGTTAGAGTGCAGCAATATTCCAGCCTAGATAGAACAAGTGACCTGAAGAGTGTCATCATGGGCTTGGCCTCCCTAGTTTTGAAGGTTCTCATTATCCATCCTGTCATTTTTCTAGCAGATGCGATTGATACAATGTTATGGTCCTTGAAGGTGAGATCCTCCGACATAATCACTCCCAGGTCTTTGACGTTGGTGTTTCGCTCTATTTCGTGGCCAGAATTTGTTTTGTACTCTGATGAAGATTTAATTTCCTCATGTTTACCATATCTGAGTAATTGAAATTTCTCATCGTTGAACTTCATATTGTTTTCTGCAGCCCACTGAAAGATTTGGTTGATGTCCGCCTGGAGCCTTGCAGTGTCTGCAATGGAAGACACTGTCATGCAGATTCGGGTGTCATCTGCAAAGGAAGACACGGTGCTGTGGCTGACATCCTTGTCTATGTCGGATATGAGGATGAGGAACAAGATGGGAGCTAGTACTGTGCCTTGTGGAACAGAGCTTTTCACCGTAGCTGCCTCGGACTTTACTCTGTTGACGACTACTCTCTGTGTTCTGTTAGTGAGGAAATTATAGATCCATCGACCGACTTTTCCTGTTATTCCTTTAGTGCGCATTTTGTGCGCTATTACGCCATGGTCACACTTGTCGAAGGCTTTTGCAAAGTCTGTATATATTACATCTGCATTCTTTTTGTCTTCTAGTGCATTTAGGACCTTGTCGTAGTGATCCAGTAGCTGAGACAGACAGGAGCGACCTGTTCTAAACCCATGTTGCCCTGGGTTGTGTAACTGATGGGTTTCTAGATGGGTGGTGATCTTGCTTCTTAGGACCCTTTCAAAGATTTTTATGATATGGGATGTTAGTGCTATTGGTCTGTAGTTCTTTGCTGTTGCTTTACTGCCCCCTTTGTGGAGTGGGGCTATGTCTGTTGTTTTTAGTAACTGTGGGACGACCCCCGTGTCCCCGTGTCATCTGTGTAGGACCCATCTTGTTTAAGTAGGGGCCCAATACTGGGCGTTGTTCTCGATTTTGATTTGGCATAGGAGAAGAAATACTTTGGGTTTCTTTCGATTTCATTTATAGCTTTTAGTTCTTCCCGCGATTCCTGACTCCTAAAGGATTCTTTTAGCTTAAGTTCGATGCTTGCTATTTCTCTGACCAGTGTCTCCCTGCGCATTTCAGATATATTGACCTCTTTTAGCCGCTCTGTTATTCTTTTCTGTCGCCTGTAAAGGGAGCGCCTGTCTCTTTCTATTTTACATCTACTCCTCCTTTTTCTTAGAGGAATAAGCCTTGTGCATACATCGAGTGCCACCGAGTTAATCTGTTCTAGGCATTAGTTTGGGTCTGTGTTGCATAGTATATCTTCCCAGCTTATATCGGTTAGGACTTGGTTTACTTGGTCCCACTTTATGTTTTTGTTATTGAAGTTGAATTTGGTGAATGCTCCCTCGTGACTAGTCTCATTTTGTCGGTCTGGGGCTCCTCGCATACATGTCTGAACCTCAATTATGTTGTGATCTGAGTATATTGTTTTTGATATGGTGACATTTCTTATCAGATCATCATTGTTAGTGAATATGAGGTCTAGTGTATTCTCCAGTCTAGTAGGCTCTATTATTTGCTGGTTTAAATTGAATTTTGTGCAGAGATTTAAAAGCTCGTGTGAGTGTGAGTTTTCATCAGAGCTGCCTCCTGGTGTTATTACTGCAACAATATTATTTGCTATATTCCTCCATTTTAGGTGCCTTAAGTTGAAATCCCCCAGGAGCAAGATGTTGGGTGCAGGAGCTGGAAGATTTTCCAGACAGTGGTCAATTTTTAACAGCTGTTCCTGGAATTGCTGGGATGTTGCATCCGGAGGCTTGTAGACTACCACAATGACTAGGTTTTGGTTCTCGACCTTTACTGCTAAAACTTCCACTACGTCATTTGAGGCATTAAGCAGTTCTGTGCAAACAAGTGACTCTGCAATGTACAGGCCAACCCCCCCCTTTTTCCTGTTCACTCTGTCACATCTGTATAGGTTGTAACCTGGGATCCATATTTCATTGTCCAAGTGATCCTTTATGTGGGTCTCAGTGAAAGCCGCGAACATTGCCTTTGCCTCTGCAAGCAGTCCACGGATGAAAGGTATTTTGTTGTTTGTTGCTGGCTTTAGACCCTGTATATTTGCAAAGAAGAATGTTATCGGACTGGTGGTATTGTTGGTACTGGGGGGGGATTTTTTTTCCGGCATTAGTATCTGTATCTGTTGGTTTGGAGTGGAGGCCATCGACTGTGGTTCCACTCCAGGAATGACTGGATTTGGTGTACGATTTCTGCCATTTCCTGCCAGTTTTTTTTCCTTCCTGGCACTAAAAAACCTCTCCCTCTTGAGTGGCTGTGGCTACCCAGGTTTTCCCATGGCCTGGATGTTTTGTATCTTTTTGTCCCCTTTAGATGGTATGCCTGGCAATTTAAGTTATAGCACAGTCTTTCCTGTACTGAAGAGGTACACATTTCAGGGTGAAAAAGCTTACAGGAAGGGAGTTTGCATTTTCCTGTTGTCATATGGGCATGGCATTTTCTAGGGTGGTCATAGTTGCACGTCCCATCTGTTTTTCCAGATTTCCCATGCCAGCAGATACCAAGTGCATAGTATGTGCACAGGCTTGGTTTCCGCTTGCCTTGGGTTTCTGTGACTGTATTCCCTGTTGGTGCATGTTTCCCTGTCTTACTTCTATCCTCCCTAGCACCAACAATGGAGCTCCCACCAGTTGTTTTTGGTAATTTATCCTCACTATTGCTATTGGAGTCCTCTTGTTTGCTATTTCCTGCAGTATTTCTAGTTTGCAATATTGGTTTTATCTTATCTTTGACTACACTTGTTTCCCTACTATGGCTCCTATCCCCTATGAGGTCATTTATATGTATTCCTTCCTGCGTATAATTCCCGACTACCTGGACAAAATCTCCAGCTTCACCATTACTGTCTCCCAGGACAGTATCTCCAGCTTCACCATTTCTGTCTCCCAGGACAGCACCTCCAGCTTCACCATTACTGTCTCCCAGGACAGCACCTCCAGCTTCACCATTACTGTCTCCCAGGACAGCACCTCCAGCTTTACTATTACTGTCTCCCAGGACATCACCTCCAGCCTTACAGTTTGTGACTACATGGCCAGTATCAAGGGCAGTACCATTCAGCCCAGACTTTTTATGTTCCCATCTGTTGTAGAAAGCTTCCAGGTTTTCTATGAAAGCAGCTTTGATGTTGTCCTCTTTTAATACCCTTGTGATTTTAGTCCACAGATTTTCCTCATTTGGGCATACCCAGAAACACTTCTCTGTTTTAATACTGCTTGTAGCTAGTTCTGGGATATCTGCACAAGGGGCGTGACACCAATTTCCACAAAAATGACAATTTATCCATGTGGAGGCCCGTTTGTTTGACTGACCACAGACTACACACAGCTTCATAATGATTTGAATGGTTGATTTACTGCAATTCTACTAGCAACCTCTTGAATATTATATTAATAACCTTAAAGGGATGTTTGGGAGAATTTAGAAAACCATTAGCTAGTCTTTTCAACATATTACTGCCAACTGGTATAGTGCTAGATAAGTGAAAAATGGAAAATGTGATACCTATCTACAAAGCAGGAGATAGGTTGTTAGCTTCGAATTATGGACTAATAAGCCTAACCTCCATAGTGAGAAAATTGATAGTCAGTAATTGCAAAGACTACTCAAAGCCATCTTGAAGGATGTATATTGATCAATGAATCTCAGTGTGGTTTTACAAAAGGATGTTCCTGCCATACGAATTTACTAACTTTTTCATGATAATGAATATGTTGTGTATATATGGACTTCAATAAGGCCTTTGATGGAGTTCCACACAGGAAATTTTGAAAGAAGAGGCATTAGTGTTTGCATGAATCGGGAGAAATCAGAGAGGGGATGAGTCAGAAGCAGTGTTCCATGGAGGTAGGTTTGGGTGTTCCATAGGGGGTAGGTTTGAGTTTCCACAGAGGTAGGTTTGGGTGTTCCATAGGGGATAGGTTTGGGCCCTTTGTTGTTCACAATATCCATAAACAACATAGATGAGAGTATAAACAGCGACATAATAATTTAAGGAAACGATGGTGTAAATTTTTTTTTTCATCAGGCTATGCCTGAGGAATAGGAGGAAATCAGTTTTGAGCCAAGGATGGAGAAGGTAGTGCCACTCCCTTGGAGCAAGGGCACTCTGCCGGCAAGGAAAGAGAGAAAGATAAAGAACCAAGTTGAGGAAAGCATTAGAGCAGCATCATGATAGTGAAAGGTTATAGTGCGCACACACACACACACACACACACACACACACACACACACACACACACACACACACACACACACACACACACACACACACACACACACACACACACACACACACACGCACGCACTCACACTCATACCCCACACACATACATATAACTAAATTCAGGATCACAAAATACAAATTGTATGTCTTGGTGTATATGCACAGAGTACTTTAATGCCTATTTTAGTTATTAAAGTACAGTAGCCAGGTTACTTGCAGCCTTGAAGACCCTCGTGTAGTCGATAGACTTTATACCAAAAGGAAATAGTGAATTATTATTATTATGATCATGGGGGAGCTAATCTCGTTGGGATTATACAACACCTGTAGGGGAGAGGGAGGGTTTTCAGGCTCAATTGAAGGAACTGGAGCACAGATCCAATTCCCTAGATTAAGAGCCCCTCACCAGTATCAAGGAACCTCCCTTGAGGGGGGAATAGTGAAATAATAGCACTAGAGCTGAAAATTAACGCTAAAAACTAATCTAATGGAAAGAATATCAAAGAAATACAAGTTATAGAAATATTCAAGAATATTACCAACACACGAATCATGTAAATATCATGCCAGAATATGCAAAAATATGCTAGGAGCAAGAAAATGCAGCTTCGGGAAAGAATGTTGATTCTTATCACCAAGAATTATGTAAAGATTCACCCAAGAGAAAAAATGCTATGACTTAAAAATGCCCATTGTTTCACATCAGAGGCAGTGAACCTTTCCATAGTTTTCAGACGTGAAGATAAACGAAGATAAAAAAAAGAGAAATGCTTATTATTATTATTATAATCAAAAAGAAGCGCTAAGCCACAAGGGCTATACAGCGCTGTGAGAAATGCTTAAAAGGAGACTACACACAGAAAGTGGAAAAGAAACATATGGCACAGCATAAGTGTAAATAATTGGGAAAATAAAAAGCTTATACACTCACCAGAGTTAAAAACTACACCCAATAACACTACAAACACCAGCCATACCGAGCAAACCCAGAGAACTAACATCAGAGAGGAGGCAAAAAACATTTTCACCTATTCAAAATCTAAGTCAAAAATGTCTTCCAGGATTGGACCTTTGCTCAAAGGATATTCATGCACAGATGACGAGGAAGAAATAAGCAAAATCCCGAAAGAACAGTATAAATCAATATTCAATGATCCCCACAGCGACGCCATGATAGTTGAAGTTCCAGATAGTAGAATAGCCTGGAGTCTGTCTGGTGAGTGTTCTGGGGGTCAACGCCCCCCGCGGCCCAGTCCTTGATCAGGCCTCCCGGTGGGTCAGGGCCTGATCAACCAGGCTGTTACTGTTGACCCCACAAAATCCAGCAAAGGAACCACAGCCCTCGAAATCGGTCACAAGTAAAGCCCCCATTTCCTTCCTTGAAGCAAAGATGGTTGCCTTGATGCTGGTGAAGGTCTCTTGATTCAAGAAATTGGTTCTACCTTGCGCTTCCTCAGATCAAACTGGATTACCTCCCACTCCTTAGGCGCTGTGTGGCCCCTGCAGATATAGCGCTTCCCAGTGAATATACGTATTCTTTAAATGGCTAACACTAAAGGAAAATAAGATACTCTTCAAAACACACATAACATCCCTTCTTGAGACATGGGAAACCACGTGACATTAAAGTACGAATAGGTCAGCAAGTGGAAGCGACACCATGGTACCACTATGTGGCACCATGGTGGCAGCGTATGGCACCATGGTGGCATGTGGCACCATGGCCATGGCACCATAATGGCGCAATGGGGGCACCAGGATGGCGCAATGGGGGCACCATGATGGCGCAATGGGGGCACCATGATGGCATGTGGCACCATGGCCATGGCACCAGGATGGCGCAATGGGGGCACCATGATTACCTGGAGGTTATTCCGGGGATCAACGCCCCCGCGGCCCGGTCCACGACCAGGCCTCCCGATGGATCAGGGCCTGATCAACTAGGCTGTTACTGCTGGCCGCACGCAGTCCGACGTACGAGCCACAGCCCGGCTGATCCGGCACTGACTTTAGGTATCTGTCCAGCTCTCTCTTGAAGGCGCAATGGGGGCACCATGATGGGGCAATGGGGGCACCAGGATGGCACAATGGGGGCACCATGATGGCGCAATGGGGGCACCATGATGGCATGTGGCACCATGGCCATGGCACCAGGATGGCGCAATGGGGGCACCATGATGGGGCAATGGGGGCACCATGATGGCGCAATGGGGGCACCATGGGACCAACACTACTGGCAGATAAGTCTGATAGTTAAGTTTCCTGAACCAGTCTTTATTCTGTGTCTAAACTGCTTTAATGTCTTTGTTAAACAATATTTATCTCAGTGTTGAGCTTGATCATGTCATGGCTTGATCAGTTATTATTATTATTATTATTATTATTATTATTATTATTATTATTATTATTATTATTATTATTATTATTGCACACTGAATGTGAAAGGCTTAAATAGCTCCTGGGAAATGTTAGACAATCAGGTTCATTCCAAGAAAGCGGAGGGTTTCACTAATTCCTTAAATCAAGAGCCCTTCAGTAGTATCAAGACACTCTTAAAGGAATGATATAATAAAACTCATCACAGAGACAAAGAACATTGTCAAAATTAACATTATCTTCACCTTCTCGACACTATTTCTCAACTAAACCAGATTAATATTACATAATGTCTCCTTCAAGCCAAGTCAACAACTGGGATATATTTCATTGATTTATTCTATATTTTACATTTTATTAAATGATGAATTGGTATTATACTTGATGGTAAATCATTTTCGAATATGTAAACTTTTTAACGAAGCTTCAGAATATGAATAATATTTACAATAATTATAATAATATAATTGTAATGAAAAAAATTCAAATAGAATAACCTAGCCGACCGATGGCCAATAATAAATAAAAAAAAAAATATGAAGAATTTGTAGGTATAAATGGTATTAAAGACAAAATGTGGTTATACAAATTTGGTGCTTTGTAGCTCAGTGTTCGGCTCACAAAGTAAAGGACCCGGGTTTAATCCTGAGCGAGGGGAGATATATGGGTAAGTCTCCTGGCACCTTTGTTATGACTCAGTCCTGGGGAAGGACACATTCACTTCTAAAGGAAATAAGTCACACCGTTTGACTTTCTTGGGTTATCCTGGGATAACTCCCTCCCCCCTTCTCCGGGTGTTAATCCCGGTTAGGTAATCCAACTCATCAATTATATTTTTTCGTATAACTCTAAATTACAATCAGACCCCCTCTGACACTTAGTGCAATAAATAAACCTTCGTTGATGTGGCCAATTCGAAGATTTTGGTGAGCAATTTTCTTCAAGAAGTCAGAAGTTACAACTGAGCAATATAATTATCACCTTCAAGCTTAAGCAGATAAGAGAAACCGCTCATCCTTTTCTGATAGAGTTGCTCGTCATTGAGAATTTAACAATAAATGTCTCTCTCGATAAAAGTCCATATTTTACAAATATTGGGGAAAATAATAAAGAGTACCTTATACTCTTATTAGATGAATTACGAATGAATTTTATGTATAACGCAAAAGAAAAAAAATATTATTACAGATAAGAGATGGTATTCTTGGCGGTTTCCCGTCAGTGACAAGTGTTATGTAGTGATGGTAGCAGTGTGTGGCTTGTTGAGTTGAACAACATCCACCACCGTCACCACTATCACCATTACCTTCACCACTACAATCACCATCGTCACTATTATCTGGCTACCAACACTTACACAACTTTACAACATTTCTAAGGTCAGCAAAATCCTTCCTAAACAGTTTGGCCGTGTGTGAACACTCATGGAGGAGCTGTGACTCGACCTCTGCGACATATATAGGTGAGTACACACATATCCATTATTTTCTATAATTTGATAAATGTGCTAGGGCACACCCATGAGTTTTGTCAGGAAGGTGTCTTTAACAAGTTGCTAAATTAAACAGGCTGCTAAATTCAGTGATCTTCAACACTCACACATAGTCTAGAATTTGTAAATAACATCAGAAAATCTACACTTGATGCTAGTGATGAGCTCGTAATCCAATGAATTAGAGCCACCCTCTAATTCTTAACATAAAACCTATTTGTCTCCTATTCCCCAAGCACTATATGATCCCTACGGGTTAAGCACTTCCCGTCAGTGTATTACTAATAAGGTTTAAAGCCTACCTACCACGAATATCACTCAAGTTTTATATTACCTGTAATTTTTAAATATGGACCGAATAAACTCGGCATATATTTGTATGGACTGAGAAATACATTGAACTAGCAGAATTATTGTAAATTATGATGACTTGTAGAAAAAAGATGCTTATGAAGAAAGCAAGATCACTAGACTACGATATATTGTTCCTTTAAGAGTGCCTTGATGTTAGTGAAGGGTTCTTGATCCTCTGAGGAATTGGAGCTATTCTCTTTCCTCGGATCAAACCAGATTACCTCCAATTCCTCAGCCGTAGTATGATCCCTACAGGTTTAACACTTTACCCTGAAAACAATACTAATAATATGATGATATCGTTGTTTGATGAAATATCTTAGTACAGTTTGTATTGTGATTTTTATGCACAATAAATTATATGCATAAAGATTAGAACATTTCGTAATCCAGAAATAACAGCCATTAGTAGTGCAGGCAGGGCGGATAAACGAAGCTTACGGGAAATGAAAACTTTCTGCATAGCTAATGATATCTTAAATTCTGAGACTGTATCTGTATTTTGTATTAACTAAAAAAAAACTAGGCTTATTCCAGTCGCTGCGTGACCCATTTTAGTTTAATATGTTTATTATGCACCCCATACCCATCCTGTGGGCGGTAGTCAAAAGATTACAGAGGTACATAATTGGTCCAGGGACTGGACTCCAAAGTTTTGATAGCTGAGCAAGTTACAGAGGTAATGAACTCACAATTTACAAAGGTAATGAACTCACAATTTACAAAGGTAATGAACTCACAATTTACAAAGGTAATGAACTACAGGTAAGTCTGGTCACAATCATGACAAGTTACAAAGGTATTTACAGATTACAGAGGTACGTAATGGGTCCAGGGACTGGGCCCCCAAAGTTTTGATAGCTGAACTAGGTACAAAGGTAATGAGCTCACAAGTTACAAAGGTAATGAATTCTGTAGAATGGTTACTTACGTTGCGTGACCCAAAGAAAGATTTCCTTGTATCCTCTAACCCCAGCCTCTTTCTAAGACCTTCATGCTTGCATGAAGGTAGAAGAGGCATAATAGTTGTAAATAGTTGTTCTTTCTAGGCTGGAATATTGCTGCACACTAACAGCACCTTTCAAAGCAGATGAAATTGCTGACCTAGAAAATGTACAGAGAACCTTCACGGCACGCATAACCGAGATAAAACACCTCAATTACTGGGAGCACTTGAAGTTCCTGAACCTGTACTCTCTGGAACGCAGGCGGGAGAGATACATGATTATATATACCTAGAAAATCCTAGAGGGACTAGTACCGAACTTGCACATGAAAATCACTCACTACGAAAGCAAAAGACTTGGCAGACGATGCAACATCCCCCCACTGAAAAGCAGGGGTGTCACTAGCACGTTAAGAGACAACACAATAAGTGTCAGGGGCCCAAGACTGTTCAACTGCCTCCCAGCATACATAAGGGGGATTACTAATAGACCCCTGGCTGTCTTCAAGCAGGCACTGGACAAGCACCTAAAGTCGGTGCCTGACCAGCCGGGCTGTGGCTCGTACGTTGGTTTGCGTGCAGCCAGCAGTAACAGCCTGGTTGATCAGGCTCTGATCCACCATGAGGCCTGGTCACAGACCGGGCCACGGGGACGTTGACCCCATGGAACTCTCTCCAGGTAAACTCCAAGTAAAACTCTTGAAGAGACACAAAAGTTGCAGCCCAACTTAGATAAGAAAACTAGTAGGTTCAGTTCAACCCTCCCAAGAGGTCCAGGAGTTGGAAATCAAAACCTTCAACAGGTCCAGTAATTTTAGCTCAGTGTACTCAAAAAGTCTAGCATCTGTAGCCTAACATCCTCAAAGTCCAAGTTGTAGATCTACACTCTTAAGAGGACCAGGAGCTGTAATGATGCGACCAGTAGAGGCATTGAAAAGTTACCTCACGGAAAATAATATCACAATTTCTCCAATAAAACCGACTAATTAGCTTTTTTTTTTGAAAACTTTGAAGTCGATTCAAAGTGGTCATACAGAACCTGGGGAAATGGGAGACATTCAGGTTCTATTCAAGTAAGGGAAAGGGCATGTCTAATGCCTTTAGTCGAGAGCCTCCTCACCAGCATCAAGAACACTCCCTATAGGAGTTAGATTTACTTTTTGTCTTTACTGGAACATTTACATTTTTATGTTAATCAGCAGTTCTGTTTGTTAACATGTAGGTTCTTGGCGGAATACAGGTATTATATATTTTATGATATAACCTATCTGTACAATGGTAATTTTTTAAGTATGTACCGGCTAGCCAGTGGAAGGCCTCGGGCAGATTATCAGAAGCCCCAGTGATGGGTCTTCATATGACCAAGACTCATGTCAGGAAACACTTGTCTTGTTTCCTTACGAACGTTACCTACTTATGTATATCTTCTGTACGCTAAGCATAATTTTATTTTGGAAAATAGGCGAAATAAGACCATTTCTGGTTCAAATGCAGTGTAGAGCCAGAAAGTGAAGGAACACAGTACTAGGCCTATTGGTCCATGCAAGTTAAGTCTAACTCTCATTCACTCATACCTACTTATGTACCCCAAAATGAAAATCCATTTCTGAAAACGTTATCACTGCTGCAGGTGTCAGCAGTAGAAGTGTGATGATTGCTACCCTCCCTCCATCACTGTTACCAAGAACTGATACTGAAAATGCTCTTGATATAGTGCTGTGGTGATGATTGATGCTCTTCCATCACTGCTGCCAACAACTGTTGCTGATATAGAGCTGTGGTGGTGGTTGATGCTCTTCCATCACTGCTACCAACAACTGTTGCTGATATAGAGCTGTGGTGATGGTTGATGCTCTCCCTCCATCACCTTCTCCATCGACAGTCATGGAGTATATACGGCTTGCTGTTGTAGGTAAGTTCATTCTCAACTTTTTTTTTATTTCTATAAAATCTAAAACATCAGCCGTGTGCTGTAACCAATACCACAGGAATGATCATTTGTTTCATTCGAAATATCTGAAATTGTTGAAAAGTAAGATACAGCGAGTAGAATAAGATTTTATTACAGAAACTTATTTCCAATTCACTGTATTTTTTAACATTTTATTTCCCCAGAAAATTTGAGCTTCTCATTTTAAATTATCTATAAAACATGATAAACAACAGATGAAGATCCCGATGGAGTGTTTTGTACATAGTGACTTAATCGGTAGAGTAATGGACATGCAGTTTCAAGGGTGCCAGTGCTGTCTCCAGGTACTTCACGATATAGTGGTAGTCTTGTCTATATATATATATATATATATATATATATATATATATATATATATATATATATATATATATATATATATATATATATATATATATATATATATATATATATATATATATATATATATATATATATATATATATATATATATATATATATATATATATATGTGTGTGTGTGTGTGTGTGTGTGTATATATGTGTATATATTCATATGTATATATTATATATACTATATATATATAATATATATTATATATATACATAATGTATGTATATATATATATATATATATATATATATATATATATATATATATATATATATATATATATATATATATATATATATATATATATATATATATATATCGTGCTGAATATGTAAAACTGGCCAATTAGCAAGAACTCATTTAAAATTAAGTCCTTTCTAAAAATTTTCTTTTATACGTTTAAAGATATATTTTTTTCATTGATGTTAATGTAAAAATTTTTAATTTTGCTCCAAAAGAATCTTAGAAAACTTACCTAACCTTATTACAACAAGAACAATTTATTTTAGCCTAACCCAACTAAATATATTTTAGATTTGTTTGCAATAATTTAATACTAAACAAACACAGTGAAATATATTTTTTTCGTTAGGTTCAGAATGATTTTGGCGAAATTATTGCATACACAAATTTTCGCTTGTTCTATATGGCAAGATGAGCGTTGCTATTTAAGCCAAGATCGCAAGTTCTGCCTATTCGGCACGACATATATATATATATAATATATATATATATAATATATATATTAATATATATATATATAATATATATATATATATATATATATATATATATATATATATATATATATATATATATATATATACATACATATATATATATATATATATATATATATATATATATATATATATATATATATATATATATATATTATATATATATATATATATATATATATATATATATATATATATATATATATATATATATATATATATATATATATATATATATATATTTATATATATATATATAAACAATAATAATTTCAGCTTTGGTGGTGTCTTGCACTATCGCTGGTTCGGCTGGACAATCCTGCAAAAAGTTCAGAGACATTAATGATGAGAGTTACAAGTAGGTATTTACAAATTTGTTTTATGATTATGAAATATATGACGAATCTTCTGATTCTGAAGGAAAATTTTTCAGTTTATATATACGATATATATAACTTATATATATGTAACTATAATTTTGATATGCTTTAATTTTGTGCTCAACAGCTGTGATACGTCATGTCTTCCTACATCACAAGTGCCAGAGACAAGTACCCCTGTGTATGGAACTGAATATTATAGTGAGGTCAGTTGTACCATGAAGGTCAGTTGTACCTTGAAGGTCAGTTGTACCATGAAGGTCAGTTGTACCATGAAGGTCAGTTGTACCTTGAAGGTCAGTTGTACCATGAAGGTCAGTTGTACCATGAAGGTCAGTTGTACCTTGAAGGTCAGTTGTACCATGAAGGTCAGTTGTACCTTGAAGGTCAGTTGTACCATGAAGGTCAGTTGTACCTTGAAGGTCAGTTGTACCATGAAGGTCAGTTGTACCTTGAAGGTCAGTTGTACCTTGAAGGTCAGTTGTACCATGAAGGTCAGTTGTACCTTGAAGGTCAGTTGTACCATGAAGGTCAGTTGTACCTTGAAGGTCAGTTGTACCATGAAGGTCAGTTGTACCATGAAGGTCAGTTGTACCTTGAAGGTCAGTTGTACCTTGAAGGTCAGTTGTACCTTGAAGGTCAGTTGTACCATGAAGGTCAGTTGTACCTTGAAGGTCAGTTGTACCATGAAGGTCAGTTGTACCTTGAAGGTCAGTTGTACCATGAAGGTCAGTTGTACCTTGAAGGTCAGTTGTACCATGAAGGTCAGTTGTACCATGAAGGTCAGTTGTACCTTGAAGGTCAGTTGTACCTTGAAGGTCAGTTGTACCTTGAAGGTCAGTTGTACCATGAAGGTCAGTTGTACCATGAAGGTCAGTTGTACCATGAAGGTCAGTTGTACCTTGAAGGTCAGTTGTACCATGAAGGTCAGTTGTACCTTGAAGGTCAGTTGTACCATGAAGGTCAGTTGTACCATGAAGGTCAGTTGTACCTTGAAGGTCAGTTGTACCATGAAGGTCAGTTGTACCTTGAAGGTCAGTTTTACCATGAAGGTCAGTTGTACCATGAAGGTCAGTTGTACCTTGAAGGTCAGTTGTACCATGAAGGTCAGTTGTACCATGAAGGTCAGTTGTACCATGAAGGTCAGTTGTACCATGAAGGTCAGTTGTACCATGAAGGTCAGTTGTACCATGAAGGTCAGTTGTACCTTGAAGGTAGCGACGTATTCATTCCTGTATATGAGGCAAATACATTGTTTGCAATATTGAATTAGAATTAGTGAACAATATTATCATTATAATTGTTGTTATTATTATTATTATTATTATTATTATTATTTACATCAAAATCTTAAATACTCATTTTATTTATTATGCGGGATGGGAAGAAAACCTAGCTATATATCCCTGCCATATTCATTTTCAAAAGATGTTTTTTTTTTTTCTTAATTAAGTCGGCCGTCTCCAAATACCATTCGTCTCCATTCACTCCTGTCTAACTCGCTCACGCTCGCTTGCTGGAAGTCCAAGCCCCTCGCCCACAAAACCTCCTTTACCCCCTCCCTCCAACCCTATCGAGGACGACCCCTACCCCGCCTTCCTTCCCCTACAAATTTATACGCTCTCCATGTCATTCTACTTTGATCTATTCTCTCTAAATGACCAAACCACCTCAACAAACCTTCTTCAGCCCTCTGACTAATACTTTTATTAACTCCACACCTTCTCCTAATTTCCACACTCCGAATTTTCTGCATAATATTTACACCACACATTGCCCTTAGACAGGACATCTCCACTGCCTCCAACCGTCTCCTCGCTGCTGCATTTACCACCCAAGCTTCACATCCATATAAGAGTGTTGGTACTACTATACTTTCATTCATTCCCTTCTTTGCCTCCATAGATAACATTCTTTGTCTCCATATATACCTCAACGCACCACTCACCTTTTTTCCTTCATCAATTCTATGATTAACCTCATCCTTCATAAATCCATCCGCTGATACGTCAACTCCCAAATATCTGAAAACATTCACTTCTTCCATACTCCTCCTTCCCAATTTGATATCCAATTTTTCTTTATCTAAATCATTTGATACCCTCATCACCTTACTCTTTTCTATGTTCACTTTCAACTTTCTACCTTTACACGCACTCCCAAATTCGTCCACTAACCTCTGCAATTTTTTTTAGAATCACCCATAAGCACAGTATCATCAGCAAAAAGTAACTGTATTTGATTCCCCATAATTTAATCCCACCCCTCTCCTGAACACCCTAGCATTTACTTCTTTTACAACCCCATCTATAAATATATTAAACAACCATGGTGACATTACACATCCCTGTCTAAGACCTACTTTTACTGGGAAGTAGTCTCCCTCTCTTCTACACAACCTAACCTGAGCCTCACTGTCCTCATAAAAACTCTTTACAGCATTTAGTAACTTACCACCTATTCCATATACTTGCAACATCTGCCACATTGCTTCCCTATCCACTCTATCCTATGCCTTTTCTAAATCCATAAATGCAATAAAAACTTCCCTACCTTTATCTAAATACTGTTCACATATATGCTTCAATGTAAACACCTGATCTACACATCCCTTACCCACTTTAAAACGTTCTTCCTCATCCGCAATCTTACATTCTGTCTTACCTCTAATTCTTTCAATAATAATCCTACCGTACATTTTTCCTGATATACTCAGTAAACTAATTCCTCTATAATTTTTGCAGTCTCTTTTGTCCCCCTTCCCTTTATATAAAGGGACTATACATGCTCTCCGCCAATCCCTAGGTACCTTCCCCTCTTTCATACATTTATTAAACAAGAATACCAACCACTCCAACACTATATCCCCCCTGCTTTTAACATTTCTGTCATGATCCCGTCAGTTCCAGCTGCTTTACCCCCTTTCATTCTACGTAATGCCTTACGCACCTCCCCCACACTTACATCCTGCTCTTCTTCACTCCTAAAAGATGGTATACCTCCCTGGCCAGTGCATGAAATTACCACCTCCCTTTCTTCGTCGAAATTTAAAAGTTCCTCAAAATATTCTCGCCATCTACCCAATACCTTCATCTTCCCATCTACTAACTATCCTACTCTGTTTTTAACTGACAAATTCATTTGTTCCCTAGGTTTTCTTAACTTCTTTAACTCCAAAATTTTTCCTTATTTTCATTAAAATTTCTTGACAGTGCCTCTCCCACTCTATCATCTGCTCTCCTTTTGCACTTTCTCACCACTCTCCTCACCTTTATTTTACTCTCCATATACTCTACTCTTCTTATAACACTTCTGCTTTGTAAAAACCTCTCATAAGCTACCTTTTTCTCTTTTATCACACCCTTTACTTCATCATTCCACCAATCACTCCTCTTTCCTCCTGCACCCACCCTCCTACAACCACAAACTTCTGCTTCGCATTCTAATACTGCATCTTTAAAACTATTCCAACCCTCTTCAACCCCCCCCCCACTACTCATACTTGCACCAGCCACCTTTCTGCCAATAGTTGCTTATATCTCACCTGAACTTCCTCCTCCCTTAGTTCATACACTTTCACCTCCCTCTTACTTGTTGTTTGCCATTTTCCTCTTTTCCCATCTACCTCTTACTCTAACTGTAGCTACAACTAAATAATGATCCGATATATCAGTTGCCCCTCTATAAACGTGTACATCCTGGAGCCTACCCAGCAACCTTTTATCCACCAATACATAATCTAACAAACTACTTTCATTATGTGTTATATCATACCTTGTATATTTATTTATCCTCTTTTTCATAAAATATGTATTACTTATTACCAAACCTCTTTCTACACATAGCTCAATTAAAGGCTCCCCATTTTCATTTACCCCTGGCACCCCAAATTTACCTACTACTCCCTCCACAACATTTTTACCCAATTTAGCATTGAAATCCCCAACCTCAAGTACTCTCACACTTGGTCCAAAACTCCCCACGCATTCACTCAACATTTCCCAAAATCTCTCTCCTCTACACTTCTCTCTTCTCCAGGTGCATATATGCTTACTATAACCCACTTTTCACATCCAACCTTTATTTTACTCCACATAATCCTTGAATTAATACATTTATATTACCTCTTTTCCTGTCATAGCTTATCCTTCAACATTATTGCTACTCCTTCTTTAGCTCTAACTCTGTTTGAAACCCCTGACCTAATCCCATTTATTCCTCTCCACTGAAACTCTCCCACCCCCTTCAGCTTTGTTTCACTTAAAGCCAGGACATCCAGTTTCTTTTCATTCATAACATCCACAATCATCTCTTCCTTATCATTCGCACAACATCCACGCACATTCAGACATCCCACATTGTACGACTTACATCTGTGCCTTCAGAGCCATTATGAAAGTAAATTGTAGGGTTCTTGATGCTGGTGAAGGGCTCTTGATTCAAGGAACTGGGTCTGCCCTTCCATGAAGGTAGGTAAGTTTAAGCACTTGGATCCCATTCCCTTAGTAGTATACCTGGAGAGAGTTTCGGGGATCAACGCCCCCGCGGCTCGATCTGTGACCAGGCCTCGTGGTGGATCAGAGCCTGATCAACCAGGCTGTTACTGTTGGCCGCAAGCAAACCGAAGTACGAACCACAGCCCGGCTTGTCAGGTACTGATTTTAGGTGCCTGTCCAGTTCCTTCTAGTAGTAGTAATAATAATAATATTATTAATAATAATAATAATTATAATATAGTTTCCAAGAAAACTTTTTTCAAAGCTTACTTAGTCGGAAAAGCCCATAGTTTTACGTAAGTGTAAGTGTCAGAAACATAATGGCCCAGTGGCCTGGTGGCTAAAGCTCCCGCTTCACACACGGAGCGCCCGGGTTCGATTCCCGGCGGGTGGAAACATTTCGACACGTGTCCTTACACTATTGTCCTGTTCACCTAGCAGCAAATAGGTACCTGGGTGTTAGTCCACTGGTGTGGGTCGCATCCTGGGGGGACAAGATTGAGGACTACAATGGAAATAAGTTAGACAGTCCTCGATGACGCACTGACTTTCTTGGGTTATCCTGGGTGGCTAACCCTCCGGGATTAAAAATCCGAACGAAATCTTATCTTATGACTAGCAGTAAATGTATATACAAGCTTCTTGTTGAAGAATATTTAGATATTTTGAAATATGTACGAGATGTATTATAAATTATATTAATTTTTCTAGGACTGTGACATCTGCATGGCTGCCCTACACGCCGGAGCTGTCAACAGGACAGGTGGAACTGTCAACTTCAAGAGACATGAAACTTCAAGTGTCTTTCGGGGTACAATACGCAATCGTATTGTGTCAAAATCAAGGAGGTATATATACTTTGTTGACATTTACATGAGTTACAGCCATTTATATTGTATCTGAGTTGCTAAACATCTCCATAGACTGAAACAGCTGATTTTAATGCAGTGAATAGAAATAAAGAATCTTAATCTTGGTTGACTGGTTAATGGAGTTAAAAACCTATGAACTACATATATATTAAGGCTGTATGCAACCCGCCCCCTCAAGAAAGGTTCCTTGATGTTGGTGAGGGGCTCTTGATTTAGGGAATTGGATCTGTGCTCTAGTTCCCCGAATTAAGCCTGAATACCTTCCACATCCCCCCCCCCAGGCGCTGTATAATCCTCCGGGTTTAGCGCTTCCCCCTTGATTATAACAATAATCATGTATGTAACCCGTTGATCACCAGTCAAGAGAACTCTGCTTCTTAAAAAGGGATAAAAGTAACCTCTCAGCGTATATATACCGAAAGATGTACTCGATGGATACGTATGAATATTTTCGAAGCAAAAAATCACATATCATACCTGGAGTTTACCTGGAGAGGGTTAACTCCAGGTATGACGTGATTTTTTGCTTCGAAAATACATACGTATCCATCGAGTACATCTTTCGGTGTATATACTCGAAAACAAAATAACTGGGAATAGATACAAATATGAGTAAGCATGTAAATGTGATAAAGAACAGAGAAGGACGAAGAATTCGCAAAAAGATGCAATAACATTAGGATAAGTAGCAACAGTTAGCTATATCAAACAAAAGTAAAATTAAATATTTAATATTTTAAATGATTCTGTGATTATGTTTATCAACAGTTTCTTCTTGTAACTCATTGACAGTATTGTCACCATACATCCCCCAGGGCTGGTATACCCATCCATAAAGGTTGGTTGATAGAGTTTACACCCTGTCGACTACACAAAGGACACTCACTGTGTACCTGGAGAGGGTTTTTGGGGTCAACGCCTCCTCGGCCCGGTCTGTGACCGGGCCTCATGGTGGATCAGGGCTTGATCGACCAGGTTGTTACTGTTGGCCACACGTAAACCGACGTGCGAACCACAGCCCGGCTGATCAGGTAATGACTTTAGGTGCCTGTCCAGTGCCTACTTGAAGACAGCCAGGGGTCTGTTGGTAATCTCCCTTATGTATACTGGGAGGCAGTTGAACAGTCTTGGGCCCCTGACACTTATTATGTTATCTCTTATCGTGTTAGTGGCACCCCTGCTTTTCATTGGGGTGATGTTGCATCGCCTGCCAAGTTTTTTGCTTTCGTAGGGAGTGATTTTCGTGTGCAAATTTGGTACTAATCTCGCTAGGATTTTCCAAGCGTATATAATCATGTATCTTTCCCGCCTGCGTTCAAGGGAATACAAGTATCTTCAACCGTTCCCTGTAATTTAGGTGTTTTATCGTACTTATGTGTGGCGTGAAGGTTCTCTGTACATTTTCTAGGTCAGCAATTCCACCTGCCATGAAAGGCGCTGTTAGTGCTCAGCAATATTCCAGCCTAGATAGAACAAGCGACCAGAAGAGTGTCATCAAGGGCTTGGCATTGCTAGTTTTGAAGGATTTCATTATCCATCCTGTCATTTTTCTAGCAGATGTGGTAAATACAGTGCTGTGGTCTTTGAAAGTGAGATCCTATGATATGATCACCCCCAGGTCCTTCACATTAGTTTTTCGCTCTGTTGTGTGGTTTGAATTTGTTTTATACTCCGATATAGTTTTAATTTCCTTACGTTGTCCATATCGGTGTAATTGAAATTTCTCTTCATTGAACTTCATATTGTTTTATGCGGCCCATTTAAAGATTTGGTTGATGTCCGCCTGGAGTCTTGCAGTGTCTTCAATGGAGGACACTGTCATGAAAATTCGAGTGTTATCTGCATAGGAAGATACGGCACTGTGGCTTACATCCCTGCCTATGTCAGATATGAGGATGAGGAACAGGATGGGGGCGAGTACTGTGCCTTGTGGAACAGAGCTTTTCAAAGTAGCCTCCTCAGACTTTACTCTGTTTACTACTACTCTTTGTATTCTGTTTGTTAGGAAATTATAGATCTATCTACCAACTTATCTGTTATTCCTTTATCACACATTTTGTGCGCTATTACACCATGGTCACACTTGTCGAAGGCTTTCGCAAAGTCATTCTTTACTTCGTCTTCGTTTTGTTTGTCTTCTAGGGCATCCAGGACCTTGTCATAGTGGTCCAGGGCTGTCTGTTGTGTTTAGCAGCTGTGGGATGACCCCTGTGTCCATGCTCCCTCTCCATAGAATGCTAAAAACACGTGATACGGGCTTCTTTCAGTTCTTGATGAACACGGAGTTCCACGAGTCTGGGTCTGGGACAGAGTGTGTGGGCATGTCATTTATCGCCTTTTCGAAGTCATGTGATGTTAGGATAATATCAGATAAGCTTGAATCTACCAAATTCTAAGTCTCGGTCATAAAAAAATTCATTTAGGTCTTCGACTCTTAGTGTGGTCAGCGGCTCGCTCAACACTGAGTTATACTGGGACTTGAGGAACTCACTCATTTCCTTGCTGTCATCTGTGTAAGACCCATCTCGTCTAAGTAGAGGCCCAGTACTGGATGTTGTTCTCGACTTGGATTTGGCATAAGGAAAGAAATTATTTTGGGTTTCTTTCAGTTTCATTTATGACTTTTAGTTCTTCCCGCATTTCTTTTCTCCTGTAAGATTCCTTTAGCTTAAGTTCGATATTTGCTATTTCTCTGACCAGTGCCTCCCTTCGTATTACAGATACATTGGCCTCTTTTAGCCGTTCTGTGATTCTTCGCCTTCACCTGTATAGGGAGCGCCTCTCTCTTTTTAGTTTACATCTTCTCTTCCTTTTCCTTTAAGGAATGTGCCTTGAGCATACCTCGAGTGCCACTGAGTTAACTTTTCTAGACATAGGTTTGGATCCATGTTGCTTAGGATGTTTTCTCAGCTTATTTCATTTAGGACCTGGTTGACTTGGTCCCACCATATATTTTTGTTACTGAAGTTGATTTTGGTGAGGGCTCCCTCGTGACTGATCACATTCTGTTGGTCTGGGGCCCTGTGCATACATGTCTGTTCCTCTGTTATGTTGTGATCTGAGTATATTGTTTTTGAAATGGTAATATTTCGTATCAGAGCATCATTGTTAGTGAAGATGAGGCCCAGTGTATTCTCCAATCTTGTTGGCTCTGTTATCTGTTGGTTTAAGGTGAATTTGATGCAGAGATTTAATAGCTCGTGTGTGTGCGAATTTTCATCTGAGCTGCCTACTAGGGTTATTTCTGTTATAGCATTATTTGCTACATTCCTCCATTTTAGGTATCTTAGGTTGAAGTCCCTCAGGAACAAGATGTATGGGCAGGAGCTGGAAAATTTTCTAGACAGTTGTCAATTTTCAAAAGCTGTTCCTGGAATTGTTGGGAAATTGCATCCGGAGGCTTGTATACAACCATAATGACCAGGTTTTGGTTTTCGATCTTTACTGCCGAAACATCAGCAGCATCATTTCTGGTGTTTATTAGTTCCGAGTATATCAGTGACTCTGTGACGTGGTTGTACAAGAATTGTATACAATACCGACAAGATGAAAATTAAGACACATGTGCAACATTTGGGTATCTTTATTGTAGACGTTTCGCCAGCCAGTGCTTTATCAATAAAAATTCAAGGACATAATCTGAAGACAGTAGAACTATATACAAAAGATAAGGTAATCAGTCCCTCAGCCTTGGAGTTGGTGTGAAAGGCACCGTAGTCGTGAAGATTCTGGAGCACAGGCGAGAAGGCTGGCGGTTATATACTAACGTCAGGTGGAAAGGGACGGGTAGCAGACGAGGGCATAGCCATAATTACTTGTAGGCGGGAGTCCCCAGTGGAAGTAGGTCATACCCAATGGGATGGGTTTGATTAAGTTGCTTTAGAAAATGTACATATAAACACCCACACAACCCATAATGAATTGAAAAATACCTGCAGTTAAGATTCACTTATGTTTAGAGTTTGAAGGCGATCAGAAGAGGCATTCTCTAGTTATCACAGCTCAAGACAGAGGTAAACTTTCTTTTAATAATGCCCATCGACGCTGAAAATTTGAAAAAGCAATTCCAGCAACTGATCTGATTCCAACAATTCCATAATTTTTAACAATTTCAGCAAAACTTCAAATTTGCCCCAACTTAACCTAAACTTATGAGATATCATCATTCTTCTGAAGTAAGTTTATTCAGGTATACACAAATACAGTTACATATATTATCATACATAGTAACATATGTGTAGAGAACCTGGGATAACTCAAAAAAGTCAGAGTTTACCTGGAAAGAGTTCCGGGGGTCAACGCCCCCGCGGCCCGGTCTGTGACCAGGCCTCCTGGTGGATCAGAGCCTGATCAACCAGGCTGTTACTGCTGGCTGCACGCAAACCAATGTACGAGCCACAGCCCGGCTGGTCAAGTACCGACTTTAGGTGCTTGTCCGGTGCCAGCTTGAAGACTGCCAGGGGTCTATTGGTAATCCCCCTTATGTATGCTGGGAGGCAGTTGAACCTTCTCGGGCTCGTGACTTATTTCCACTCCCATCATCATTAATATTTTCAAGGCAATTAGAAGGTTTCTCTAGTTATTGACTATAAACCAGTGTCACCACATATTCAACCTAACGTTCAGTAAACCATGCCAATGTATGTTGTAACTGTATTTGTGTATACCTGAATAAACTTACTTGCCAGTGGTGAAAATTTGAAGCCGATCAGATGAATCCTCCAGTTATGACGTTTCCAACAAAGTTTTTGTAACTATTTTACTATATCAACAAATTTGTCCGCACAAATGAAGCTTAATAGGTACTGTCTTGGATCAAAGATGCATCAGAAAAAGTAAACTGAAATGTTCCACGAGATCGTAATAACACACCACAGAACGGGTGGAGTTTGAACCTATGGCTTACGCACTGGCCTTGAGTTTTACGATTCATTCGCCATTGGTTCAAACCTTACCCGTTCCGTGGTTTGTTAAACTAAAATGTATTTAACGTGATTTAATGAGGATAAAAAATTCACATTATTTTATACATACAGTAGTTATATCTGTACATACACACATGACTTTCAGTCTCTGCTGTTGTTGAATTAGGAAGCTCCTTTTTTTTTTTTTAAGAACTTGTGAAGCTACGCCGTTGAGGGTTTTGGAAGTTATTGGAGCCATTCCAGGATGCTGTGAATGATTTCAACAACTTTGGTCTTAGGGCGCCTGCACATGTCATTTGTTCCAAGAATTTAGCTCTAGTTATCGTACACAAGTGATGAAAATTTGAAGCCAATCAGATTAGGCTTTCTCGAGTTATGAACGAAAAACAAACGAAGAGTTGGAGGAAAAAAAATATGGCCACCACTTTTAGGTCCTTCGACTAAATCTAAAAATTATCTGCAAAAAAAAAATAATAATATTTAACTTGTTACTGAGGTAATTAATATAAATTCACAATAAAGACAATAATGACCTACTGTACATCATATGTCATACAATGATTTTTTTTTTCACAGTAATGTCAGCTCTGGAGTTGCCTTCAAGTTCCACAACAATAACCCGGTCATCTCCAAGGAAGGTAAGACTCACCACTCGTACCATCTTACATAAATATACAGCTTCCAGGTATTACACTTACTACCTTACATAAATATACAGCTTCCAGGTATTACTCTGTATAAAAAAATCTTTGAGTGGTGTACATTATTGTGATTAAGTACATAATTGCTGGAGGTCTATCTATATATATCTTTATAAGTGTGTGTGAGTAAACTCACTTATAGGTAGTTACAGGGGTCGAGTCACAGCTCCTCTGTTTGCGTGTGTGTACTCACCTAGTTGTGATTGCAGGGGTCGATTCCCAGCTCCTGACCCCGCCTCTTCACTGGTCGCTACTAGGTCACTCTCCCTGAACCGTGAGCTTTATCATACCTCTGCTTGAAGCTATGTATGGATCCTGCCTCCACTACATCACTTCCCAAACTATTCCACTTCCTGACTACTCTGTGGCTGAAGAAATACTTCCTAACATCCCTGTGATTCATCTGTGTCTTCAACTTCAAACTGTGTCCCCTTGTTGCTGTGTCTCATCTCTGGAACATCCTGTCTTTGTCCACCTTGTCAATTCCTCTCAATATTTTGTATGTCGTTATCATGTCCCCCTATCTCTCCTGTCGTCCAGTGTCGTCAGGTCGATTTCCCTTAACCTCTCCTCGTAGTACATACCCCTAAGCTCTGGGACTAGTCTTGTTGCAAACCTTTGCACTTTCTCTAGTTTATGTGTTTGGCTAGGTGTGGGTTCCAAACTGGTGCCGCATACTCCAATATGGGTCTAACGTACACGGTGTACAGGGTCCTGAACGATTCCTTATTAAGATGTCGGAATGCTGTTCTTAGGTTTGCTAGGCGCCCATATGCTGCAGCAGTTATTTGGATAATGTGTGCCTCAGGAGATGTGCCTGGTGTTATACTCACCCCAAGATCTTTTTCCTTGAGTGAGGTTTGTAGTATCTGGCCCCCTAGACTGTACTCCGTCTGCGGTCTTCTTTGCCCTTCCCCAATCTTCATGACTTTGCACTTGGTGGGGTTGAACTCCAGGAGCCAATTGCTGGACCAGGTCTGCAACCTGTCCAGATCCCTTTGTAGTTCTGCCTGGTTTTCGACCGAATGAATTCTCATCAACTTCACGTCATCTGCAAACAGGGACACTTCGGAGTCTATTCCTTCCGTCATGTCGTGTGTGTGTGTGTGTGTGTACTCACCTAGTTGAGGTTGCAGGGGTCGAATCCAAGCTCCTGGCCCCTGTGTGTGTGTGTGTGTGTGTGTGTGTGTGTGTGTGTGTGTATTATGTGTCGGTTCTCTACCAAGTGGACTATACTCATATATCTGTATGACCATGTGTGTATTTGTATATGGTTGACACTAGCATCTGGACCTCGTATATATGTCTGAGGATCTATGTATAGTGTGTGGCACTGTGACATGTTAATCTGTGAACATGTATATGGTGTGCACGCTGTTGGCACTCTACCATCTGGACACCTTGTTTTATACTAAATTAAGATATATCAACAGACCTGGCTACGGATGTCATAATGGTCCATAACTCATACTATGAAGGTAAACAACTGCAGCTGACCTGCCTTTCTGATGACCCCGGCAGAGAGCTCGATTCCACTAATATTACAGCGTGGGATTATTCAAATACTACTTATTACAAACATGTCTTTAGTAAGTATTATATTATATTGATATTCGTTTATGTTTGTTATATATTATTCATTAATATATGCTTCATACATGTTAAGGGCATTATTGATCTTAAATAGTTTGTATATTTTTTAAGACGCCGGCAGCCTCCCACCGAGGCAGGGTGCTTCGAAAAAAAACACTTTCACCATCATTCACACTATTACTGCCTTGCCAGAGGCGCACAGATACGATATTAGTGGGTTGGATTTGTGAAGGACCTGCCTAGAATGGGCCGGCGGGCCTATGCAAAGTACCTCCTTTCTTATGTTCTTATGACAGTTCAGATGTTACTCCAAACAGCAAATATCTCAGACCCCTCCTTTAGAGTGCAGGCACTCTACTTCCCACCTCCAGGACTCAAGTCCGGCTAACCGGTTTCCCTGAATCCCTTAACAAAATATTACCCTGCTCACACTCCAATATCTCGTTAGGTCCCTAAAACCATTTATCTCCACTACTGTCTAACACGCTCACACATGCCTGCTGTATGTCCAAGCCCACTGTGTAGAAAGTAACAGCCAAGAAGATGGTAGGAAATAGTTAAGGATACAAACGGTTCTTTCTTATTTAAAATAAGGTATTTTTTTGTTAGTGCAGGAAAGGTATAAGGCATTTGATATTCCACAGATTCACAGCTTATTTTATCCTTTATGATAAAATCTGGAGAAGCTAACCAAGGTCGAGAAATAATCAAATATTCTTTTTAATACTAGGAAAAGCAAACTCATCTCGTTTTACAAGCTCCTTTAACTTCTGTAGCTTGGAGAGCACACCACAAAAAAATATACCATATACCTGGTGGCTAAAACTCTCGCTTCACACACGGAGGCCCGGGTTCGATTCCCGGCGGGGTGGAAGCATTTCGACGTGTTTCCTTACACCTGTTGTCATGTTCACCTAGCAGCAAATAGGTACCTGGGTGTTAGTCGACTGGTGTGGGTCGCATCCTGGGGGGACAAGATTTGAGAACCCCAATAGAAATAAGTTAGACAGTCCTCGATGACGCACTGACTCATGGGTTATCCTGGGTGGCTAACCCTCCGGGGTTAAAAATCCGAAGAAAATCTTATCTCGGAAATAAGTCAGATTATTAAAATACACCTTTCAAGGGGGAAGGGATCCCTTATCGTGGTGAAGTAAGATGAATTAAGCCTCTGCTCTCTTTCCTCGGATCGAATCTAAATGCCCCAACCCCTCCCCTCCTCTCTTCTTTTTCCATTCGGCCTTTGAGGATATTCCTCTTGTAAGTTACAGCTCAGAAGTTGAAGGAAAAGTGATCGTTGTCCGTCCCATTGCGTTGAGGCTCTCAGTGGTGGTGTTTGCTGTGGGAACTGAGTTAACAGAAGATATACCGAGCCGCCCTTCAGAGACCCAGTGGGCGACCTCTTGTGTCCTTGGTGACTGGAGTAACCCAGGACGCTGTCTGTTGGTTCCGGGAGGTGGCGGCCAAAGGGGGGTGGCCGCATTCACCGATGTGGCTCGGTGGATGCGAGGTTGCCATCCTGCAGAGGCATCGCTAGAGTTGGTGTCACCCGGGGCGGAATCTCTGGTGTCACCCGGGGCAGCATCTTCGATGTCACCCCCAGTGACAAATGTTTAACAATGAGAACGTTTAAGGGCCATAAACTGAATAGGAGAATACTTCTCAACTTTATTAATGAGGAAACATAAACTCAAATACCACTTTGAGTACAGGCAACAGATCCGACATTTATTCATCTTCAACAATGCCGAAACAAAATAAAAAAAGAAAAAAAAAAACAAAGTAATGGACTAGTTGAGATTTGATCTCGAGTACAGGTAACATTTGATCTCGAGTACAGGTAACATTTGATCTCGAGTACAGGTAACATTTGATCTCGAGTACAGGTAACATTTGATCTCGAGTACAGGTAACATTTGATCTCGAGTACAGGTAACATTTGATCTCGAGTACAGGTAACATTTGATCTCGTAACATTTGACCTCGAGTACAGGTAACATTTGACCTCGAGTACAGGTAACATTTGATATCGAGTACAGGTAACATTTGACCTCGAGTACAGGTAACATTTGATCTCGAGTACAGGTAACATTTGATCTCGAGTACAGGTAACATTTGATCTCGAGTACAGGTAACATTTGATCTCGAGTACAGGTAACATTTGACCTCGAGTACAGGTAACATTTGACCTCGAGTACAGGTAACATTTGACCTCGAGTACAGGTAACATTTGATCTCGAGTACAGGTAACATTTGACCTCGAGTACAGGTAACATTTGACCTTGAGTACAGGTAACATTTGACCTCGAGTACAGGTAACATTTGATCTCGAGTACAGGTAACATTTGATCTCGAGTACAGGTAACATCTCAGTGAATCTGATTTTACATTTCCTTGCCTTCAATTATGCAAAATCATCTATCACATAATCAAAATCAATGATTTTCCCTATATAGGCTTATTTGAACTTTGTTAATATATAATAGGCTGAACATCAAAATGGTATACAATACCGACAGGTTGTTAGGTAAGACACATATGCAACAGTTAGACAACTTTATTCCGAAACGTTTCGCCTACACAGTAGGCTTCTTCAGTCGAACACAGAAAGTAGGCAGGAACAGTTGAGATGTGAAGACGATGTAATCAGTCCATCACCCTTGTAGTCGTAGAATTTGAGGTTGTCAGTCCCTCGGCCTGGAGAAGTTCAGTTCCATAGTCAGGAACTATCTGAAGATCAAGCGACAGTGCAGAGACTTAAATACTGTCGGAAGGAGAGGTGCAGAGTAGTAGTAGTAGTGAAAATGTAGCCACTGAGAGGTCATGTCCCTCTCAGATCCAACCCTTTTTCACTTGAAAAGCTTGTCCAAGGTGTTTTCTGTACCAAGATGCCATGTGTTGCAGTGTCTGACAAGATGAACATCAAAATGGTATACAATACCAACAGGTTGTTAGGTAAGACACATATGCAACAGTTAGACAACTTTATTCCGAAACGTTTCGCCTACACAGTAGGCTTCTTCAGTCGAATACATCTCTACTGTTCCTGCCTACTTTCTGTATTCGACTGAAGAAGCCTACTGTGTAGGCGAAACGTTTCGGAATAAAGTTGTCTAACTGTTGCATATGTGTCTTACCTAACAACATATAATAGGCTGTATAGAAACGAAGGCTTATTCTCTTATGTTTGTGCAGCACTGTTTTGGGCATTAATGTTACTTTCTTTATAGGCTCTATGGTGTCACCCCCTAAATGGTGTCACCCCCTAAATGGTGTCACCCCCTAAATGGTGTCACCCCCTAAATGGTGTCACCCCCTAAATGGTGTCACCCCCTAAATGGTGTCACCCCCTAAATGATGTCACCCCCTAAATGATGTCACCCCCTAAATGGTGTCACCCCCTAAATGGTGTCACCCCCTAAATGGTGTCACCCCCTAAATGGTGTCACCTGGGGCGGCCCGCCCCCCTTACGACGCCCCTGCATCCTGGAGTGCTGGTTTACTGGCATGAATAGTAGGGTAGGGGGGCAGTTACCATGCAGTTATCCGGGTTCGATTCCCGGCGGGGTAGAAACATTTCGACGTGTTTCTTTATACCTGTTGTCCTGTTCACCTAGCAGTAAGTAGGTACCTGGGTGTTAGTCGACTGGTGTGGGTCGCATCCTGGGGTACAAGATTGAGGACCCCAGTGGAAATAAGTTAGGCAGTCCTCGATGACGCACTGCCTTTCTTGGGTTATCCTGGGTGGCTAACCCTCCGGGGTTAAAAATCCGAACGCTATCTTATCTTGTTGCCATGAGGGTACACATGCACGCGCAGGAACACAAACAATCTTTTTCTTTCCTTCCAGAGCTGCCCCTCTTCCTCCCACTTTTTTGTAAACCAAAACTAATAAAAAATAAACCTTAAACATATGTAACCTAACTGGTACGTTACTAATTATCATATGTAACCTAACTGGTACGTTACTAATTATCATATGTAACCTAACTGGTACGTTACTAATTATCATATGTAACCTAACTGGTACGTTACTAATTATCATATGTAACCTAACTGGTACGTTACTAATTATCATATGTAACCTAACTGGTACGTTACTAATTATCATATGTAACCTAACTGGTACGTTACTAATTATCATATGTAACCTAACTGGTACGTTACTAATTATCATATGTAACCTAACTGGTACGTTACTAATTATCATATGTAACCTAACTGGTACGTTACTAATTATCATATGTAACCTAACTGGTACGTTACTAATTATCATATGTAACCTAACTGGTACGTTACTAATTATCATATGTAACCTAACTGGTACGTTACTAATTATCATATGTAACCTAACTGGTACGTTACTAATTATCATATGTAACCTAACTGGTACGTTACTAATTATCATATGTAACCTAACTGGTACGTTACTAATTATCATATGTAACCTAACTGGTACGTTACTAATTATCATATGTAACCTAACTGGTACGTTACTAATTATCATATGTAACCTAACTGGTACGTTACTAATTATCATATAAGATAACGGTAGGTGTCAATTATTATCTAAATCACTGGATCAAGAACTCAGACACTACCTAACTACCAGAACAGGTTTCTTGTACAATACTAATTATGTTCCCCTCAAGGAAGGTTCCTTGATGCTGGTGAGGGGCTCTTGATCTTGGGAATTGGATCTGTGCTCCAGTTTCCTGAATTAGCCCAGAATACCTTCCACATGCCTCCAACAGACGATGTGTAATCCTACGGGTTTAGCGCTACCCCATTGATTATAATAATAATGACAAAGTGTGTTGGTTGTGAAGATATCTTGGTTGTACTGGTTGTGAAGATATCTTGGTTGTACTGGTTGTGAAGACATCTTGGTTGTACTGGTTGTGAAGATACCTTGGTTGTACTGGTTGTGAAGACATCTTCGTTGTACTGGTTGTGAAGACATCTTCGTTGTACTGGTTGTGAAGATATCTTCGTTGTACTGGTTGTGAAGACATCTTCGTTGTACTGGTTGTGAAGATATCTTCGTTGTACTGGTTGTGAAGATATCTTCGTTGTACTGGTTGTGAAGACATCTTCGTTGTACTGGTTGTGAAGATATCTTCGTTGTACTGGTTGTGAAGATATCTTCGTTGTACTGGTTGTGAAGATATCTTGGTTGTACTGGTTGTGAAGACATCTTCGTTGTACTGGTTGTGAAGACATCTTCGTTGTACTGGTTGTGAAGATATCTTCGTTGTACTGGTTGTGAAGATATCTTCGTTGTACTGGTTGTGAACACATCTTGGTTGTACTGGTTGTGAAGACATCTTGGTTGTACTGGTTGTGAAGATATCTTGGTTGTACTGGTTGTGAAGACATCTTCGTTGTACTGGTTGTGAACATATCTTCGTTGTACTGGTTGTGAAGATATCTTCGTTGTACTGGTTGTGAAGATATCTTGGTTGTACTGGTTGTGAAGACATCTTCGTTGTACTGGTTGTGAAGACATCTTCGTTGTACTGGTTGTGAAGATATCTTCGTTGTACTGGTTGTGAAGATATCTTCGTTGTACTGGTTGTGAACACATCTTGGTTGTACTGGTTGTGAAGACATCTTGGTTGTACTGGTTGTGAAGATATCTTGGTTGTACTGGTTGTGAAAACATCTTCGTTGTACTGGTTGTGAAGACATCTTCGTTGTACTGGTTGTGAAGATATCTTCGTTGTACTGGTTGTGAAGACATCTTGGTTGTACTGGTTGTGAAGACATCTTGGTTGTACTGGTTGTGAAGATATCTTGGTTGTACTGGTTGTGAAGACATCTTCGTTGTACTGGTTGTGAAGACATCTTCGTTGTACTGGTTGTGAAGATATCTTCGTTGTACTGGTTGTGAAGACATCTTGGTTGTACTGGTTGTGAAGACATCTTGGTTGTACTGGTTGTGAAGACATCTTCGTTGTACTGGTTGTGAAGACATCTTCGTTGTACTGGTTGTGAAGACATCTTAGTTTTATTGGTTGTGAAGACATCTTAGTTTTATTGGTTGTGAAGACATCTTGGTTGTACTGGTTGTGAAGACATCTTGGTTGTACTGGTTGTGAAGACATCTTGGTTGTACTGGTTGTGAAGACATCTTGGTTGTACTGGTTGTGAAGACATCTTGGTTGTACTGGTTGTGAAGACATCTTGGTTGTACTGGTTGTGAAGACATCTTGGTTGTACTGGTTGTGAAGACATCTTAGTTTTATTGGTTGTGAAGACATCTTCGTTGTACTGGTTGTGAAGACATCTTAGTTTTATTGGTTGTGAAGACATCTTGGTTGTACTGGTTGTGAAGACATCTTCGTTGTACTGGTTGTGAAGACATGTTGGTTTTATTGGTTGTGAAGACATCTTGGTTTTATTGGTTGTGAAGACATCTTAGTATTACTGGTTGTGAAGACATCTTGGTTTTACTGGGACTGAAGACATCTTGGTTTTACTGGGACTGAAGACATCGTTGTACTGGGACTGAAGACATCTTCGTTGTACTAGGACTGAAGACATCTTGGTTTTACTGGTAGTGAAGACATCTTGGTTGTACTGGTAGTGAAGACATCTTGGTTTTACTGGTATTGAAGACATCTTGGTTTTACTGGTAGTGAAGACATCTTGGTTTTACTGGTACTGAAGACATCTTGGTTTTACTGGGACTGAAGACATCTTGGTTTTACTGGTGGTGAAGACATCTTGGTTTTACTGGTAGTGAAGACATCTTGGTTGTACTGGTAGTGAAGACATCTTGGTTGTACTGGTAGTGAAGACATCTTGGTTTTACTGGTAGTGAAGACATCTTGGTTGTACTGGTAGTGAAGACATCTTGGTTGTACTGGTAGTGAAGACATCTTGGTTGTACTAGTAGTGAAGACATCTTGGTTTTACTGGTAGTGAAGACATCTTGGTTTTACTGGTAGTGAAGACATCTTGGTTTTACTGGTAGTGAAGACATCTTGGTTTTACTGGTAGTGAAGACATCTTGGTTTTACTGGTAGTGAAGACATCTTGGTTTTACTGGTAGTGAAGACATCTTGGTTTTACTGGTAGTGAAGACATCTTGGTTTTACTGGGACTGAAGACATCTTGGTTTTACTGGTAGTGAAGACATCTTGGTTTTACTGGTAGTGAAGACATCTTGGTTTTACTGGTAGTGAAGACATCTTGGTTTTACTGGGACTGAAGACATCTTGGTTTTACTGGGACTGAAGACATCTTTGTTTTACTGGGACTGAAGACATCTTGTTTTTACTGGGACTGAAGACATCTTGGTTTTACTGGGACTGAAGACATCTTGGTTGTACTGGTAGTGAAGACATCTTGGTTTTACTGACATCTTGGTTTTACTGGGACTGAAGACATCTTGGTTTTACTGGTAGTGAAGACATCTTGGTTTTACTGGGACTGAAGACATCTTGGTTGTACTGGTAGTGAAGACATCTTGGTTGTACTGGGACTGAAGACATCTTAGTTTATTAAACTTTAAGGTTCTTAATATTTTTCTACAATAAATGTAAGGATCAATGTTGCAGATTGCATGATGGTGTTGCAAGACTTGTTATTGTTTATACACAGCCCCTCACTGGAGGATCCTTCATGCTGGTCAGGGGCTCTTGATCTTAGGAAATGGATCTGTGCTCCTATTCCTTAAATCTAGTCTGAATGCATTCGATTCACCCCAGGCGCTGTATGAGCCCCTACGGGTTTAGCACTCTCTGCTCCCTATGAATTTAAAAATAATAATGTAATTTTTTTTTTATATCATGTATAATGTTTGGGTTTTTATGAATGGATTTTCAAAAGTTTGCGGACATTTGTTTTTTTACTTTTAATATTTACAGGGGAGAGGAAAGCAGGAAATAGTAAGTGTGCATTTCCATTTAAATACAATGGGAGAGAATACTGGGAGTGTTATCCTGGTAAAACCGGGGGAGAGTGGTGTGGCACACACCCAACAGTAGCACCTACACGTACTGGCAACTCCAACTGGGACTGGTGCACAGGACCACCTGGTATGTAACTGACCTCTCATCCACATCTGTTATTTTTTTCATTGTAAGAGAATCATTGTTGACATGTCTTGCTTGATTGTTATGTTGCATCAGTCTCTTGGTTACCAGGATGTGTTAAATTAACTTTAATTGATCAGTATTTCATGAAGACAACATTTGCATACTCTGCAACATTATGTAAAACTTTCCAACAGAACCGACATATAACATCAACAAACCTTTGCAACAGCATGCAGGTCTATTCCTACCATCTTTGCAATAACCTGCAATACTGTTGGACTTTTTTAGCACTCTTAACATTAGCATGAACATGCAACATCACCAAACCTTTGCAGTAGCCATCTTTGCAAGAACTGTCTTATATTTGCAACACGCAACGCTGCCTATCCTTTCCAATAGTATGCAGTGCGACCTATCCTTTACATTGCACAACACTGCTCAACTTTTGCAACATCACGCAAAACTGCTTAACCTTTGTAATACTGCCCACATAATAATAATAATAATAATAATAATAATAATAATAATAATAATAATAATAATAATAATAATAATAATAATAATAATAATAGTAATAATAATAATAATAATAATAATAATATCTCTACTTCTATAAGTACACATACAAGGTATACAGGCCTACCTGACATCAATGGCATACCACTGTATAGAAAGCCCCTTGTTATGCTGAACATTTTGGGCAAATTAGGTCAGTTTTGTCCCAGGATGCGACCCACACCAGTCGACTAACACTCAGGTACCCATTTTATACTGATGGGTGAACAGGGACAGCAGGTGTTTTATGGAAACATGTCTCTAATGTTTTCCAGCCGTACCGGAGATTCAAACTCCGGACCTCATCGTGTGAGCCGAGTGCTTTAGCGATCGACCTACGGGACCTATTGCAAAAACATGCAGGCACTACACATCACTCGTAACAGCACTGCACCATTACATAACATTTGCAACATCAGACAAATATAACATTTGTAACAACTTTCAATACTTTCGGACGGACCTTTACACCATTTATTAACATTTTGCAACATTACCCAACCTTTGCAATACGTAAACACCACATATATTTTGCTCTAACATCCAACGCGATCTAATATTTGCAATATCATGCAATACTACCCAAACTTTACACACTTCGTATCTATTAGAGAAAGAGCTTAGATCTAGGTGAAATACCAGAGACCTTAAAGAATGGATACATAGCTGTTTTGGGTAAAGAAAGCAGTAGAGCGCTAGCCAAAAACTGCATACCAGAAGCCTTAACATCGTACTCCATAAAAGTCTTGGAAAGGGTGATGAGAAGCCACATTACATTGATTTACAGAGTAAACATCATGCTTGTCACAGTTCCTAAACCACTATGACAGAATTATGAAGGTGTTGGAGAAGAAAACCAAAACTCAGATGTGGTAAACACGGATGTCGCAAAGGTGTTTAACAAATGCGATCATAGGATGATTGCACATAAAATGAAAGTGATGGGTATAACTGGGAAAGTATGTAAATTGACGCTAAACTTTCTGACAAACAGCATAAAGAAATGGTAAGGTGATACCGACAAGATGTGGAAAGAGATATTTATTTACAGTTAAGGACATTTACTATAATCAACAGGATATTACCCATTCTGGAGACGTCTGTAACAATGTTGACAGATCCTTCTCTAACCCAACCCATCTCACTACTATAGTACTACTCATTAATACTCACTACTACTATTACTATTACTATTAGTACTACTACTACTATTAGTACTACTATTACTACAACTACTACTATTACTACTACTATTACCACTACTACTACTATTACTACTACTACTAACACTACTACTACTATTACTACTACAACAGCTACCACTATTACTACTAATATTACTACTACTACTACTACTCTCAGTAGTACCGTACCAGTAACCAGTTACCAGTCTCAGTAGTGACTCACTACCAACTGTCTGTGTGAATCACTTGTTATTCACTGTTACAGGTCAGGCTGTGCGCTTCCCACATATTCCGTTTTAATTATACTCCATTATTGCCTATGTGAGTATTCTTTACCCAATCCACGTTACCGAACCCCAACGGGACAATACTACTATCCTCACGGATATCCACCTGACTCCTGCCACTATATATACTCGTTTCCTGGTTATAAACAGAGCAAAATCCATCATTAGCAATGTATGCCTAGGCACATCGTGGCACTTATCCTCATAGCTGACTTCCACTACAGTGTTTCACCAAGTCTACCATCCACTAGTGTTTCACCAAGTCTACCATCCACTAGTGTTTCACCAAGTCTACCATCCACTATAGTGTTTCACCAAGACTGCCATCCACTACAGTGTTTCACCAAGACTGCCATCCACTACAGTGTTTCACCAAGACTATCATCCACTATAGTGTTTCACCAAGTCTACCATCCACTAGTGTTTCACCAAGTCTACCATCCACTACAGTGTTTCACCAGGTTTACCATCCACTAGTGTTTCACCAACACTACCATCCACTACAGTGTTTCACCAAGACTGCCATCCACTACAGTGTTTCACCAAGACTATCATCCACTATAGTGTTTCACCAAGTCTACCATCCACTAGTGTTTCACCAACACTACCATCCACTACAGTGTTTCACCAAGACTGCCATCCACTACAGTGTTTCACCAAGACTATCATCCACTATAGTGTTTCACCAAGTCTACCATCCACTAGTGTTTCACCAAGTCTACCATCCACTACAGTGTTTCACCAGGTTTACCATCCACTAGTGTTTCACCAACACTACCATCCACTACAGTGTTTCACCAAGTCTACCATCCACTACAGTGTTTCACCAAGACTACCATCCACTACAGTGTTTCACCAAGTCTACCATCCACTACAGTGTTTCACCAAGACTACCATCCACTACAGTGTTTCACCAAGACTACCATCCACTACAGAGTTTAACCAAGACTACCATCCACTACAGTGTTTCACCAAGACTGCCATCCACTACAGTGTTTCACCAAGACTGCCATCCACTACAGTGTTTCACCAAGACTACCATCCACTACAGAGTTTAACCAAGACTACCATCCACTACAGTGTTTCACCAAGACTGCCATCCACTACAGTGTTTCACCAAGACTGCCATCCACTACAGTGTTTCACCAAGACTACCATCCACTACAGAGTTTAACCAAGACTGCCATCCACTACAGTGTTTCACCAAGACTGCCATCCACTACAGTGTTTCACCAAGACTGCCATCCACTACAGTGTTTCACCAAGACTACCATCCACTACAGTGTTTCACCAAGTCTACCATCCACTAGTGTTTCACCAAGTCTACCATCCACTACAGTGTTTCACCAGGTCTACCATCCACTAGTGTTTCACCAACACTACCATCCACTACAGTGTTTCACCAAGACTACCATCCACTACAGTGTTTCACCAAGTCTACCATCCACTACAGAGTTTCACCAAGACTACCATCCACTACAGTGTTTCACCAAATCTACCATCCACTACAGTGTTTCACCAAGACTACCATCCACTACAGTGTTTCACAAAGACTGCCATCCACCACAGTGTTTCACCAAGACTACCATCCACTACAGTGTTTCACCAAGTCTACTATCCACTAGTGTTTCACTAAGTCTACCATCCACTAGTGTGTTTCACCAAGACGACCATCCACTACAGTGTTTCACCAAGTCTACCATCCACTACAGTGTTTCACCAAGACTACAATCCACTACAGTGTTTCACCAGGTCTACCATCCACTACAGTGTTTCACCAAGACTACCATCCACTACAGTGTTTCACCAAGACTACAATCCACTACAGTGTTTCACCAAGTCTACCATCCACTACAGTGTTTCACCAAGACTACCATCCACTACAGTGTTTCACCAAGACTACCATCCACTACAGTGTTTCACCAAGACTACAATCCACTACAGTGTTTCACCAAGTCTACCATCCACTACAGTGTTTCACCAAGACTACCATCCACTACAGTGTTTCACCAAGACTACAGTCCACTACAGTGTTTCACCAAGACTACCATCCACTACAGTGTTTCACCAAGTCTACTATCCACTAGTGTTTCACTAAATCTATCATCCACTAGTGCGTTTCACCAAGACGTCCATCCACTACAGTGTTTCACCAAGACTACCATCCACTACAGTGTTTCACCAAGTCTACTATCCACTAGTGTTTCACTAAGTCTACCATCCACTAGTGCGTTTCACCAAGACTACCATCCACTACAGTGTTTCACCAAGTCTACCATCTACTACAGCGTTTCACCAAGACTACCATCCACTACAGTGTTTCACCAAGACTTCCATCCACTACAGTGTTTCACCAAGTCTACCATACACTAGTGTTTCACCAAGTCTACCATCCACTACAGTGTTTCACCAAGACTACAATCCACTACAGTGTTTCACCAAGTCTACCATCCACTACAGTGTTTCACCAAGACGACCATCCACTACAGTGTTTCACCAAGTCTACCATACACTACAGTGTTTCACCAAGTCTACCATCCACTACAGTGTTTCACCAAGACGACCATCCACTACAGTGTTTCACCAAGTCTACCATACACTACAGTGTTTCACCAAGTCTACCATCCACTACAGTGTTTCACCAAGACGACCATCCACTACAGTGTTTCACCAAGTCTACCATCCACTAGTGTTTCACCAAGTCTACTATCCACTACAGTGTTTCACAAAGACTACCATCCACTACAGTGTTTCACCAAGTCTACCATCCACTAGTGTTTTACCAAGACTACCATCCACTACAGTGTTTCACCAAGTCTACCATCCACTAGTGTTTCACCAAGTCTACCATCCACTACAGTGCTTCACCAAGACGACCATTCACTACAGTGTTTCACCAAGTCTACCATACACTACAGTGTTTCACCAAGTCTACCATCCACTACAGCGTTTCACCAAGACTACCATCCACTACAGTGTTTCACCAAGACTACAATCCACTACAGTGTTTCACCAAGTCTACCATCCACTAGTGTTTCACCAAGTCTACCATCCACTACAGTGTTTCACCAAGACGACCATCCACTACAGTGTTTCACCAAGTCTACCATACGCTACAGTGTTTCACCAAGTCTACCATCCACTACAGTGTTTCACCAAGACTACCATCCACTATAGTGTTTCACAAAGACTGTCATCCACCACAGTGTTTCATTAAGACTACCATCCTCTACAGTGTTTCACCAAGTCTACCATCCACTACAGTGTTTCACCAAGACTACCATCCACTACAGTGTTTCACCAAGACTACCATCCACTACAGTGTTTCACCAGGTCTACTATCCACTAGTGTTTCACTAAGTCTACCATCCACTAGTGCGTTTCACCAAGACGACCATCCACTACAGTGTTTCACCAAGTCTACCATCCACTACAGTGTTTCACCAAGTCTACCATCCACTACAGCGTTTCACCAAGACTACCATCCACTACAGTGTTTCACCAAGTCTACCATCCACTACAGTGTTTCACCAAGTCTACCATACACTAGTGTTTCACCAAGTCTACCATCCACTACAGTGTTTCACCAAGTCTACCATCCACTAGTGTTTCACCAAGTCTACCATCCACTACAGTGTTTCACTAAGACGACCATCCACTACAGTGTTTCACCAAGTCTACCATCCACTAGTGTTTCACCAAGTCTACTATCCACTACAGTGTTTCACCAAGACTACCATCCACTATAGTGTTTCACCAAGTCTACCATCCACTACAGTGTTTCACCAAGACTACCATCCACTACAGTGTTTCACCAAGTCTACCATCCACTAGTGTTTCACCAAGTCTACCATCCACTACAGTGTTTCACCAAGACTACCATCCACTACAGTGTTTCACCAAGTCTACCATCCACTACAGTGTTTCACCAAGACTACCATCCACTACAGTGTTTCACCAAGTCTACCATCCACTACAGTGTTTCACCAAGTCTACCATCCACTACAGTGTTTCACCAAGACTACCATCCACTACAGTGTTTCACCAAGTCTACCATCCACTACAGTGTTTCACCAAGTCTACCATCCACTACAGTGTTTCACCAAGTCTACCATCCACTACAGTGTTTCACCAAGACGACCATCCACTACAGTGTTTCACCAAGTCTACCATCCACTACAGTGTTTCACCAAGACTACCATCCACTACAGTGTTTCACCAAGACTACCATCCACTACAGTGTTTCACCAAGACTACCATCCACTACAGTGTTTCACCAAGACCAAGACTACCATCCACTACAGTGTTTACCATCCACTACAGTGTTTCACCAAGACTACCATCCACTACAGTGTTTCACCAAGACTACCATCCACTACAGTGTTTCACCAAGACTACCATCCACTACAGTGTTTCACCAAGACTACCATCCACTACAGTGTTTCACCAAGACTACCATCCACTACAATGTTTCACTACCATCCACTACAGTGTTTCACTAAGTCTACCATCCACTAGAGTGTTTCACCAAGACTACCATCCACTACAGTGTTTCACCAAGACTACCATCCACTACAGTGTTTCACCAAGACTACCATCCACTACAGTGTTTCACCAAGACCTACCATCCACTACAGTGTTTCACCAAGACAGTGTTTACCATCCACTACAGTGTTTCACCAAGACTACCATCCACTACAGTGTTTCACCAAGACTGCCATCCACTACAGTGTTTCACCAAGACTACCATCCACTACAGTGTTTCACCAAGACTACCATCCACTACAGTGTTTCACCAAGTCTACCATCCACTACAGTGTTTCACCAAGACTACCATCCACTACAGTGTTTCACCAAGACTACCATCCACTACAGTGTTTCACCAAGTCTACCATCCACTACAGTGTTTCACCAAGACTACCATACCATCAAGTCTACCATCCACTAGTGTTTCACCAAGTCTACAGTGTTCACCACTAAGTCTACCATCTACTACAGTGTTTCACCAAGACTACCATCCACTACAGTGTTTCACCAAGTCTACCATCCACTACAGTGTTTCACCAAGACTACCATCCACTACAGTGTTTCACCAAGTCTACCATCCACTACAGTGTTTCACCAAGACTACCATCCACTACAGTGTTTCACCAAGTCTACCATCCACTAGTGTTTCACCAAGTCTACCATCCACTACAGTGTTTCACCAAGATGACCATCCACTACAGTGTTTCACCAATACCCACTACAGTGTTTCACCAAGGCTACCATCCACTACCAAGTCTACCATCCACTACAGTGTTTCACCAAGACTACCATCCACTACAGTGTTTCACCAAGTCTACCATCCACTACAGTGTTTCACCAAGACTACCATCCACTACAGTGTTTCACCAAGTCTACCATCCACTACAGTGTTTCACCAAGTCTACCATCCACTACAGTGTTTCACCAAGTCTACCATCCACTACAGTGTTTCACCAAGTCTACCATCCACTACAGTGTTTCACCAAGTCTACCATCCACTACAGTGTTTCACCAAGACTACCATCCACTACAGTGTTTCACCAAGACTACCATCCACTACAGTGTTTCACCAAGACTACCATCCACTACAGTGTTTCACCAAGACTACCATCCACTACAGTGTTTCACCAAGTCTACCATCCACTACAGTGTTCCACCAAGTCTACCATCCACTACAGTGTTTCACCAAGACTACCAAGACTACCATCCACTACATCCAACTCACCAAGACTACCTTCCACTACAGTGTTTCACCAAGACTACCATCCACTACAGTGTTTCACCAAGACTACCATCCACTACAGTGTTTCACCAAGTCTACCATCCACTACAGTGTTTCACCAAGACTACCATCCACTACAGTGTTTCACCAAGACTACCATCCACTACAGTGTTTCACCAAGACTACCATACACTACAGTGTTTCACCAAGTCTACCATCCACTAGTGTGTTTCACCAAGACTACCATCCACTACAGTGTTTCACCAAGACTACCATCCACTACAGTGTTTCACCAAGACTACCATCCACTACAGTGTTTCACCAAGACTACCATCCACTACAGTGTTTCACCAAGACTACCATCCACTACAGTGTTTCACCAAGTCTACCATCCACTACAGTGTTTCACCAAGACTGCCATCCACTACAGTGTTTCACCAAGACAGTGTTTCACCATCCACTCCAGTGTTTCACCAAGACTACCATCCACTACAGTGTTTCACCAAGACTACCATCCACTACAGTGTTTCACCAAGACTACCATCCACTACAGTGTTTCACCAAGACTACCATCCACTACAGTGTTTCACCAAGACTACCATCCACTACAGTGTTTCACCAAGTCTACCATCCACTACAGTGTTTCACCAAGTCTACTATCCACTAGTGTTTCACCAAGTCTACCATCCACTAGTGTTTCACCAAGTCTACTATCCACTACAGTGTTTCACCAAGACTACCATCCACTATAGTGTTTCACCAAGTCTACCATCCACTACAGTGTTTCACCAAGACTACCATCCACTACAGTGTTTCACCAAGACTACCATCCACTAGTGTTTCACCAAGTCTACCATCCACTACAGTGTTTCACCAAGTCTACCATAAACTACAGTGTTTCACCAAGACTACCATCCACTACAGTGTTTCACCAAGTCTACCATCCACTACAGTGTTCCACCAAGTCTACCATCCACTACAGTGTTTCACCAAGTCTACCATCCACTACAGTGTTTCACCAAGTCTACCATCCACTACAGTGTTTCACCAAGACTACCATCCACTACAGTGTTTCACCAAGACTACCATCCACTACAGTCTTTCACCAAGACTACCATCCACTACAGTGTTTCACCAAGTTTACCATCCACTACAGTGTTTCACCAAGACTACCATCCACTACAGTGTTTCACCAAGACTACCATCCACTACAGTGTTTCACCAAGTCTACCATCCACTAGTGTTTCACCAAGTCTACCATCCACTACAGTGTTTCACCAAGACGACCATCCACTACAGTGTTTCACCAAGTCTACCATCCACTAGTGTTTCACCAAGTCTACCATCCACTACAGTGTTTCACCAAGACGACCATCCACTACAGTGTTTCACCAAGTCTACCATCCACTACAGTGTTTCACCAAGACTACCATCCACTACAGTGTTTCACCAAGACTACCATCCACTAGTGTTTCACCAAGACTACCATCCACTACAGTGTTTCACCAAGACTACCATCCACTACAGTGTTTCACCAAGTCTACCATCCACTACAGTGTTTCACCAAGACTACCATCCACTACAGTGTTTCACCAAGTCTACCATCCACTACAGTGTTTCACCAAGTCTACCATCCACTACAGTGTTTCACCAAGTCTACCATCCACTACAGTGTTTCACCAAGACTACCATCCACTACAGTGTTTCACCAAGACTACCATCCACTACAGTGTTTCACCAAGACTACCATCCACTACAGTGTTTCACCAAGACTACCATCCACTACAGTGTTTCACCAAGACTACCATCCACTACAGTGTTTCACCAAGTCTACCATCCACTACAGTGTTTCACCAAGACTACCATCCACTACAGTGTTTCACCAAGTCTACCATCCACTACAGTGTTTCACCAAGACTACCATCCACTACAGTGTTTCACCAAGACTACCATCCACTACAGTGTTTCACCAAGACTACCATCCACTACAGTGTTTCACCAAGTCTACCATCCACTACCATCCACTACAGTGTTTCATCAAGTCTACCATCCACTAGTGCGTTTCACCAAGACGACCATCCACTACAGTGTTTCACCAAGTCTACCATCCACTAGTGCGTTTCACCAAGACGACCATCCACTACAGTGTTTCACCAAGTCTACCATCCACTACAGTGTTTCACCAAGACTACCATCCACTACAGTGTTTCATCAAGTCTACCATCCACTACAGTGTTTCACCAAGACGACCATCCACTACAGTGTTTCACCAAGTCTACCATCCACTACAGTGTTTCATCAAGTCTACCATCCACTACAGTGTTTCACCAAGACGACCATCCACTACAGTGTTTCACCAAGACTACCATCCACTACAGTGTTTCATCAAGTCTACCATCCACTACAGTGTTTCACCAAGACTACCATCCACTACAGTGTTTCATCAAGTCTACCATCCACTACAGTGTTTCACCAAGACTACCATCCACTACAGTGTTTCACCAAGTCTACCATCCACTAGTGTTTCACCAAGTCTACCATCCACTAGTGTTTCACCAAGTCTACCATCCACTACAGTGTTTCACCAAGACTACCATCCACTACAGTGTTTCACCAAGACTACCATCCACTACAGTGTTTCACCAAGTCTACCATCCACTACAGTGTTTCACCAAGACTACCATCCACTACAGTGTTTCACCAAGTCTACCATCCACTAGTGTTTCACCAAGACTACCATCCACTACAGTGTTTCACCAAGTCTACCATCCACTACAGTGTTTCACCAAGACTACCATCCACTACAGTGTTTCACCAAGTCTACCATCCACTACAGTGTTTCACCAAGTCTACCATCCACTAGTGTTTCACCAAGTCTACCATTCACTACAGTGTTTCACCAAGACTACCATCCACTACAGTGTTTCACCAAGACTACCATCCACTACAGTGTTTCACCAAGTCTACCATCCACTAGTGTTTCACCAAGACTACCATCCACTACAGTGTTTCACCAAGTCTACCATTCACTAGTGTTTCACCAAGACTACCATCTACTACAGTGTTTCACCAAGTCTACCATCAACTACAGAGATTCACCAAGTCTACCATCCACTACAGAGTTTCACCAAGTCTACCATCCACTAGTGTTTCACCAAGTCTACCATCCACTACAGTGTTTCACCAAGATGACTATCCACTACAGTGTTTCACCAAGTCTACCATCCACTACAGTGTTTCACCAAGTCTACCATCCACTACAGTGTTTCACCAAGACTACCATCTACTACAGTGTTTCACCAAGTCTACCATCCACTACAGAGTTTCACCAAGTCTACCATCCACTAGTGTTTCACCAAGTTTACCATTCACTACAGTGTTTCACCAAGACTACCATCCACTACAGTGTTTCACCAAGACTACCATCTACTACAGTGTTTCACCAAGTCTACCATCCACTACAGAGTTTCACCAAGTCTACCATCCACTAGTGTTTCACCAAGTCTACCATCCACTACAGTGTTTCACCAAGATGACTATCCACTACAGTGTTTCACCAAGTCTACCATCCACTACAGTGTTTCACCAAGTCTACCATCCACTACAGTGTTTCACCAAGTCTACCATCCACTACAGAGTTTCACCAAGTCTACCATCCACTAGTGTTTCACCAAGTCTACCATCCACTACAGTGTTTCACCAAGATGACTATCCACTACAGTGTTTCACCAAGTCTACCATCCACTACAGTGTTTCACCAAGTCTACCATCCACTAGTGTTTCACCAAGTCTACCATCCACTACAGTGTTTCACCAAGATGACTATCCACTACAGTGTTTCACCAAGTCTACCATCCACTACAGTGTTTCACCAAGATGACTATCCACTACAGTGTTTCACCAAGTCTACCATCCACTACAGTGTTTCACCAAGACTACCATCCACTACAGTGTTTCACCAAGACTACCATCCACTACAGTGTTTCACCAAGACTACCATCCACTACAGTGTTTCACCAAGACTACCATCCACTACAGTGTTTCACCAAGACTACCATCCACTACAGTGTTTCACCAAGACTACCATCCACTACAGTGTTTCACCAAGACTACCATCCACTACAGTGTTTCACCAAGACTACCATCCACTACAGTGTTTCACCAAGACTACCATCCACTACAGTGTTTCACCAAGACTACCATCCACTACAGTGTTTCACCAAGACTACCAGTGTTTCACCAAGACTACCATCCACTAGTGTTTCACCAAGACTACCATCCACTACAGTGTTTCACGAAGACTACCATCCACTACAGTGTTTCACCAACTCTACCATCCACTAGTGTTTCACCAAGACTACCATCCACTACAGTGTTTCACCAAGATTTCCATCCACTACAGTGTTTCACCAAGACTACCATCCACTACAGTGTTTCACCAAGACTACCATCCACTACAGTGTTTCACCAAGACCATCCACTACAGTGTTTCACCAAGACTACCATCTACTACAGTGTTTCACCAAGACTACCATCCACTACAGTGTTTCACCAAGACTACCATCCACTACAGTGTTTCACCAAGACTACCATCCACTACAGTGTTTCACCAAGACTACCATCCACTACAGTGTTTCACCAAGACTACCATCCACTACAGTGTTTCACCAAGACTACCATCCACTACAGTGTTTCACCAAGACTATCATCCACTACAGTGTTTCACCAAGACTACCATCCACTAGTGTTTCACCAAGACTACCATCCACTACAGTGTTTCACCAAGACTACCATCCACTACAGTGTTTCACCAAGTCTACCATCCACTACAGTGTTTCACCAAGACTACCATCCACTAGTGTTTCACCAAGACTACCATCCACTACAGTGTTTCACCAAGACTACCATCCACTACAGTGTTTCACCAACTCTACCATCCACTAGTGTTTCACCATATAATGTTTACGTGCTTCATTGAGTGTCTCTTTTAATACAAAAAAATCCATAATAATATACAGCAGTTAATTTTCCATTATGCGGATCTGCACATAAACTGCGACTCTTCATCTTATTAACAGCAGCTGTATCCTTGGAGTTCTTATCTTTTTGATTTCAGGAAGATATGGTATTAACATGAAATTCAAGAGCGATGTACACGCAATAAGATGCCTGGGAAGAACGTCTGCTACTGATGTATTGGCTGTAGTTCAGTCTTCACAACGTAAGTTTTAGACAACACTTAGTATATTTTATTTTGGTTGTTAGAATGAAAGCTCAGGTTAGGAACATTATTAATTTAAAGTTGTGTCTGTGGTTGTTGCAACTCCCGTGTATGGATGTGAAAACATTCACTTGGTTGTTGCAACTCCCGTGTATGGATGTGAAAACATTCACTTGGTTGTTGCAACTCCCGTGTATGGATGTGAAACATTCACTTGGTTGTTGCAACTCCCATTTTTATTATTTTCTTTATTAACACATCGGCCGATTCCCACCAAGGCAGGGTGGCCCGAAAAAGAACAACTTTCATCATCATTCACTCCATCACTGTCTTGCCAGAGGGATGCTTTACGTTACAGTTATAAAACTGCAACATTAACACCCCTCCTTCAGAGTGCAGACACTGTACTTCCCATCTCCAGGACTCAAGTCCGGCCTGCCGGTTTCCTGAATCCCTTCATAAATGTTACTTTGCTCACACTCCAACAGCATGTCAAGTATTAAAAGCCATTCGTCTCCATTCACTCCTATCAAATATGCTCACGCACTCTTGTTGGAAATCCAAGCCCTTCACACACAAAACCTCCTTTACCCCCTCCCTCCAACCCTTTCTAGGCCGACCCCTACCCCGTCTTTCCTCCACTACAGATTTATACACTCTCGAAGTCATTCTGTTTTGTTCCATTCTCTCTAAATGTCTGAACCACCTCGACAACCCCTCCTCAGCCCCCTGGACAATAGTTTTGGTAATCCCACACCTTCTCCTAATTTCCAAACTACGAATTCTCTGCATTATATTCACACTACACATTGCCCTCAGACATGACATCTCTACTGCCTCCAGCCTTCTCCTCGTTGCAACATTCATCACCCATGCTTCACACCCATACAAGAGTGTTGGTACAACTATACTCTCATACATTCCCCTCTTTGTTTCCCCAGACAAAGTTCTTTGTCTCCACAGACTCCTAAGTGCACCACTCACCCTTTTCCCCTCATCAATTCTATGATTAACCTCTTCCTTCATAGACCCGTCTGCTGACACGTCCACTCCTAAATATCTGAGTGCATTCTCCTCCTCTATACTCTCTCCCTCCAATTTGATATCCAATTTTTCATGGCCTAATCTTTTTGTTATCCTCATAATCTTACTCTTTCCTATATTCACTTTTAATTTTCTTATCTTACATACCCTACCAAATTCGTCCACCAACCTCTGCAACTTCTCTTCAGAATCTTCCAAAAGCACAGTGTCATCAGCAAAGAGCAACTATGACAACTCCCACTTTGTGTTTGATTCTTTATCTTTTAACTCCGCACCTTTTGCCAAGACCCTTGCATTCACTTCTCTTACAACCCCATCTATAAATATATTGAACAATCACGGTGACATCACACATCCTTGTCTAAGGCCTACTTTTAAGAACATAAGAACATAAGAACGAAGGAACACTGCAGAAGGCCTACTGGCCCATGCGAGGCAGGTCCAAGTCTCCTACCGGCTTAAGCCAATGCACCCAACCTAGTCAGGTCAGGTCACATTGACTTAAGGGAGGAACACGGCAACCGACCTGGTAGCACAAGCTATCAGGTCTAACTCACACCCACCCACATCCACTCATGTATTTATCCAACCTATTTTTAAAGCTACACAACGTTCTGGCCTCTATAACGGTACTTGGGAGTTTGTTCCACTCATCCACAACTCTATTACCAAACCAGTACTTTCCTATATCCTTCCTGAATCTGAATTTTTCCAACTTAAAACCATTGCTGCGAGTCCTGTCTAGGCTAGATATTTTCAGCACACTATTTACATCCCCTTTATTTATTCCTGTCTTCCATTTATACACCTCAATCATATCCCCCCTAATTCTACGTCTTTCTAGAGAGTGCAGATTCAGGGCCCTTAGTCTATCCTCATAGGGAAGGTTTCTGATACATGGGATCAACTTTGTCATCCTCCTTTGTACATTTTCCAGAGAATTTATATCCATTCTGTAATAAGGTGACCAAAACTGTGCAGCATAATCTAAATGAGGCCTAACCAAGGATGTATAGAGTTGAAGAACAACCTGAGGACTCCTATTATTTATGCTTCTTGATATGAAGCCAAGGATTCTATTAGCTTTATTGCGAACACTTATGCACTGTTGTCTTGGTTTCAGATTACTGCTAACCAGAACTCCTAAATCTTTTTCGCAATCCGTAATATTAAGATCTACATTATTTAGTTTATATGTGGCATGGTTATTGTCCTGTCCAACATTTAGAACTTTGCATTTGTCTATATTAAACTGCATCTGCCACTTCTCCGACCACTGCATCAGTCTATTCAAATCTTCCTGGAGTGCTCGAATGTCCTCGTCAGAATGAATTCGACGGCCTATTTTGGTGTCATCGGCAAACTTGCCGATGTCGCTCTTTATGCCCTCATCTATGTCGTTTATGTAGATTGTGAACAGCAGGGGGCCCAACACTGACCCCTGTGGAACACCGCTCGTGACACTTCCCCACTCTGATTTCTCCCCATTTATGCAAACTCTCTGCTGCCTATTTGTCAACCATGCCTCTATCCAGGAAAAAATTTCTCCTCCTATTCCATGTGCTTTAATTTTCCTCAATAGTCTCTGATGTGGGACCCTGTCAAAAGCCTTACTGAAGTCCATATACACAATATCATATTCATTACCATGATCTACCTCCTCAAATACCTTAGTGAAAAAAGTTAATAAATTCGTAAGGCAGGAACGCCCCTTTGTAAAACCATGCTGAGATTCGTTGATTAATTTATGCTTTTCAAGGTGGCTACGAACTGCCTCGGCAATTATTGATTCCATAAATTTTCCCACTATGGAGGTTAGGCTTATTGGTCTATAGTTCGAAGCTAAGGACCTGTCACCTGTTTTGAAAATAGGTATCACATTTGCCATTTTCCACTTATCTGGCACCATGCCAGTTTGTAGTGATATGTTGAAAAGATTAGCCAAAGGTGTGCTAAGCTCCTCTTTACATTCCTTTAGAACCCTTGCATACAGTTCATCAGGGCCTGGGGATTTGTTAGGTTTTAATTTATCTATTTGCCTAAGGACCATGTCACTTGTGACCCTAATAGTACACAGTTTATTATCGTCCTGTTCTACATAATTTATCATTACTGGAATATCGCTGGTATCCTCCTGTGTAAAAACTGAGAGGAAGTATGTGTTAAAAATTCTACACATTTCCTTATCACTGTCAGTGAGCTGACCCGAGGAACTTTTGAGTGGGCCTATCTTGTCCCTGATCTTACTTCTGTATACCTGAAAGAATCCTTTTGGGTTAGTCTTCGATTCTCTTGCAACTCGAAGACTAACCCAAAAGGATTCTTTCAGGTATACAGAAGTAAGATCAGGGACAAGATAGGCCCACTGGGAAATAATCTCCCTCTCTCCTACATACTCTAACCTGAGCGTCACTATCCTTGTAAAAACTCTTCACTGCTATACCATACTCCAGTAATATCTGCCACATTGCCCCCTATCCACCCTGTCATATACCTTTTCCAAATCCATAAATGCCACTAAAACCTCTTTACACTTATCTAAATACTGTTCACCTATATGTTTCAGTGTAAACACTTGGTCCACACACCCCCTACCTTTCCTAAAGCCTCCTTGTTCATCTGCTATCCTACTCTCCGTCTTACTCTTAATTCTTTCAATAATAACTCTACCATACACTTTACCAGGTATACTACTTATTTCCCTGTAGTTTTTGCACTCTTTTTTATTCCCTTTGCCTTTATACCAAAAAACTATGCATGTTCTCTGCCAGTCCCTAGGTACCTTACCCTGTTCCATACATTTATTAAATAATAACACCAACCACTCCAAAACTATATCCCCACCTGCTTTTAACATTTCTATCTTTATCCCATCAATCCCAGCTGCCTTACCCCCTTTCATTCTACCCACTGTCTCACGAACTTCCCCCACACTCACAACTGGCTCATCCTCACTCCTACAAGATGTTATTTCTCCTTGCCCTATACACGAAATCACAACTTCTCTATCTTCATCAACATTTAACAATTCCTCAAAATATTCCCTCCATCTTCTCGATACCTCTAACTCTCCATTTAATAACTCTCCTCTCCTATTTTTAACTGTCAAATCCATGTGTTCCCTAGGCTTCCTCAACTTATTTATCTCACTCCAAAACTTTTTCTTATTTTCAACAAAATTTGTTGATAACATCTCACCCACTCTCTCATTTGGTCTCTTTTTTGATTGCTTCACCACTCTCTTAACCTCTCTTTTTCTCAATATACTCTTCCCTCCTTGCATCACTTCTACTTTGTAAAAAGCTCTTGTATGCTAACTTTTTCTCCCTTACTACTCTCTTTACATCATCATTCCACCAATCGCTCTTCTTCCCTCCTGCACCTACTTTCCTGTAACCACGAACTTCTGCTGAACACTCTAACACTACATTCTTAAACCTACCCGATACATCTTCGACCCCATTGCCTACACTCTCACTAGCCCATCTATCCTCCAATAGTTGTTTATATTTTACCTTAACTTCCTCCTCTTTTAGTTTATACACCTTCACCTCTCTCTTACTTGCTGCTTCTATTTTTCTTGTATCCCATCTACCTTTTACCCTTACTGTAGCTACAACTAGAATGATCTGATATATCGGTGGCCCCTCTATAAACATGTACATCCTGAAGTCTACTCAACAGTCTTTTATCTACCAATACATAGCCCAACAGACTACTGTCATTACGCCCTACATCATATCTTGTATACTTATTTATCTTTTTTTTTTAAATACATATTACCTATAACTAAACCCCTTTCTATACACAGTTCAATCAAAGGGCTCCCATTATCATTTACACCTGGCACCCCAAACTTGCCTACCACATGTTTCTCCAACTTCAGCATTTAGGTCCCCTACCACAATTACTCTCTCACTTGGTTCAAAAGTCCCTATACATTCGCTTAACATCTCCCAAAATCTCTCTCTCTCCTCTACACTCCTCTCTGACCCACTTTTCACATCCAACCCTTATTTTAATCCACATAATCCTTGAATTTACACATTTACATTCCCACTTCTCCTTCCATAACTGGTCCTTCAACATTATTGCTACCCCTTCCTTAGCTCTAACTCTCAGATACTCCTGACGTAATCCCATTTATTTCTCCCCACTGAAACTCGCCTACCCCCTTCAGCTTAGGGCCAGGACATCCAACTTCTTTTCATTCATAACATCAACAATCATCTCTTTCTTATCATCCGCACTACATCCACGCACATTCAAGCATCCCAGTTTTATAAAGTTTTTCTTCTTCTCATTTTTAGTGTGCACAGGAGAAGGGGTTACTAGCCCATTGCTCCCGACATTTTAGTTGCCTCATACAACACGCATGGCTTACGGAGGAAAGATTCTTTTCCACTTCCCCATGGACAATAGAAAAAAAAAACGAGAAATAGAGCTATTAAGAAAAAGAAGAAAAAACCTAGATGTGTGTATGTATATGTATGCACGTACATGCCTGCGTTGTGTGACCTACGTGTAAGTAGAAGTAGCAAGATATACCTGTTATCCAGCGTATTTGTGAGACAAAAAAGACCAGCAATCCATTTATGGATGTGAAGCATTCACTTGGTTGTTGCAACTCCCATTTAAGAATGTGAAACATTCACTTGGTTGTTGCAACTCCCATTTAAGAATGTGAAGCATTCACTTGGTTGTTGCAACTCCCATTTAAGAATGTGAAACATTCACTTGGTTGTTGCAACTCCCATTTAAGGATGTGAAACATTCACTTGGTTGTTGCAACTCCCATTTAAGAATGTGAAACATTCACTTGGTTGTTGCAACTCCCATTTAAGAATGTGAAACATTCACTTGGTTGTTGCAACTCCCATTTATGGATGTGAAAAATTCATTGGCTTGTTGGGACTGTCATGTATGAATGTGACATTCATTTGGTTGTTTCAGCTGTCATGTATGGATGTGAGACATTAATTTGGTTGTTGTAACATCCATATATGGATGTAAAGATTGGTATGGTTGCAACACTCGGTTAAGGATGTGAACATTCTTGTTGCAAAAACGTGAAAAGTCTACAGTTAGGAGAATATATATAGTCTGAGATACATAGGTAGTGTGAAACATTTGTTCTAGGATACATAGGCAGTGTGAAACAGTTGTGTTGTTGGATACATAGTCTGTATGAAACACTTGTGTTCTAGGACACATAGACAGTGTGAAACGTGTTCTAGGATACATAAGCAGTGTGAAACACTTGTTGTCTTCTAGGATACATAGGCAGTGTGAAACATTTGTTGTGTTCTAGGATACATAGGTAGTGTGAAACATTTGTTCTAGGATACATAGGCAGTGTGAAACAGTTGTGTTGTAGGATACATAGGCAGTGTGAAACATTTGTTGTGTTCTAGGATACATAGGCAGTGTGAAACATTTGTTGTGTTCTAGGATACATAGGCAGTGTGAAACATTTGTTGTGTTCTAGGATACATAGGCAGTGTGAAACACTTGTTGTGTTCTAGGATACATAGGCAGTGTGAAACACTTGTTGTGTTCTAGGATACATAGGCAGTGTGAAACACTTGTTGTGTTCTAGGATACATAGGCAGTGTGAAACACTTGTTGTGTTCTAGGATACATAGGCAGTGTGAAACACTTGTTGTGTTCTAGGATACATAGGCAGTGTGAAACATTTGTTGTGTTCTAGGATACATAGGCAGTGTGAAACATTTGTTGTGTTCTAGGATACATAGGCAGTGTGAAACACTTGTTGTGTTCTAGGATACATAGGCAGTGTGAAACACTTGTTGTGTTCTAGGATACATAGGCAGTGTGAAACACTTGTTGTGTTCTAGGATACATAGGCAGTGTGAAACACTTGTTGTGTTCTAGGATACATAGGCAGTGTGAAACACTTGTTGTGTTCTAGGATACATAGGCAGTGTGAAACATTTGTTGTGTTCTAGGATACATAGGCAGTGTGAAACACTTGTTGTGTTCTAGGATACATAGGCAGTGTGAAACACTTGTTGTCTTCTAGGATACATAGGCAGTGTGAAACACTTGTTGTGTTCTAGGATACATAGGCAGTGTGAAACATTTGTTGTGTTCTAGGATACATAGGCAGTGTGAAACACTTGTTGTGTTCTAGGATACATAGGCAGTGTGAAACACTTGTTGTGTTCTAGGATACATAGGCAGTGTGAAACATTTGTTGTGTTCTAGGATACATAGGCAGTGTGAAACATTTGTTGTGTTCTAGGATACATAAGCAGTGTGAAACACTTGTTGTGTTCTAGGATACATAGGCAGTGTGAAACATTTGTTGTGTTCTAGGATACATAGGCAGTGTGAAACATTTGTTGTGTTCTAGGATACATAAGCAGTGTGAAACATTTGTTGTGTTCTAGGATACATAGGCAGTGTGAAACATTTGTTGTGTTCTAGGATACATAAGCAGTGTGAAACACTTGTTGTGTTCTAGGATACATAGGCAGTGTGAAACATTTGTTGTGTTCTAGGATACATAGGCAGTGTGAAACATTTGTTGTGTTCTAGGATACATAAGCAGTGTGAAACACTTGTTGTGTTCTAGGATACATAGGCAGTGTGAAACACTTGTTGTGTTCTAGGATACATAGGCAGTGTGAAACATTTGTTGTGTTCTAGGATACATAAGCAGTGTGAAACACTTGTTGTGTTCTAGGATACATAGGCAGTGTGAAACATTTGTTGTGTTCTAGGATACATAAGCAGTGTGAAACACTTGTTGTCTTCTAGGATACATAGGCAGTGTGAAACACTTGTTGTCTTCTAGGATACATAGGCAGTGTGAAACATTTGTTGTGTTCTAGGATACATAGGCAGTGTGAAACACTTGTTGTGTTCTAGGATACATAGGCAGTGTGAAACATTTGTTGTGTTCTAGGATACATAGGCAGTGTGAAACATTTGTTGTGTTCTAGGATACATAGGCAGTGTGAAACACTTGTTGTGTTCTAGGATACATAGGCAGTGTGAAACACTTGTTGTGTTCTAGGATACATAGGCAGTGTGAAACATTTGTTGTGTTCTAGGATACATAGGCAGTGTGAAACATTTGTTGTGTTCTAGGATACATAGGCAGTGTGAAACATTTGTTGTGTTCTAGGATACATAGGCAGTGTGAAACATTTGTTGTGTTCTAGGATACATAGGCAGTGTGAAACATTTGTTGTGTTCTAGGATACATAGGCAGTGTGAAACATTTGTTGTGTTCTAGGATACATAGGCAGTGTGAAAAATTTGTTGTGTTCTAGGATACATAGGCAGTGTGAAACATTTGTTGTGTTCTAGGATACATAGGCAGTGTGAAACATTTGTTGTGTTCTAGGATACATAGGCAGTGTGAAACATTTGTTGTGTTCTAGGATACATAGGCAGTGTGAAACATTTGTTGTGTTCTAGGATACATAGGCAGTGTGAAACATTTGTTGTGTTCTAGGATACATAAGCAGTGTGAAACACTTGTTGTCTTCTAGGATACATAGGCAGTGTGAAACACTTGTTGTCTTCTAGGATACATAGGCAGTGTGAAACATTTGTTGTGTTCTAGGATACATAGGCAGTGTGAAACACTTGTTGTGTTCTAGGATACATAGGCAGTGTGAAACATTTGTTGTGTTCTAGGATACATAGGCAGTGTGAAACATTTGTTGTGTTCTAGGATACATAGGCAGTGTGAAACACTTGTTGTGTTCTAGGATACATAGGCAGTGTGAAACACTTGTTGTGTTCTAGGATACATAGGCAGTGTGAAACATTTGTTGTGTTCTAGGATACATAGGCAGTGTGAAACATTTGTTGTGTTCTAGGACACATAGGCCGTGTGAAACATTTGTTGTGTTCTAGGATACATAGGCAGTGTGAAACATTTGTTGTGTTCTAGGATACATAGGCAGTGTGAAACACTTGTTGTGTTCTAGGATACATAGGCAGTGTGAAACATTTGTTGTGTTCTAGGATACATAGGCAGTGTGAAACATTTGTTGTGTTCTAGGATACATAGGCAGTGTGAAACACTTGTTGTGTTCTAGGATACATAGGCAGTGTGAAACACTTGTTGTGTTCTAGGATACATAGGCAGTGTGAAACATTTGTTGTGTTCTAGGATACATAGGCAGTGTGAAACATTTGTTGTGTTCTAGGATACATAGGCAGTGTGAAACACTTGTTGTGTTCTAGGATACATAGGCAGTGTGAAACACTTGTTGTGTTCTAGGATACATAGGCAGTGTGAAACACTTGTTGTGTTCTAGGATACATAGGCAGTGTGAAATGCATGGTGTACTAAGATAATATTCATATTCAGTGTGAAACATGTATAATGTTCTGGTATACATAGGTAGTCTGAAGAAAATGTTTGGTGTTCGGGGATACATTATCAGTCAAAAGAACATGTATCATTTGTGTATACATAATATAAAGTAAAGACAAGTAAGAACAGCCTATAGAATGTATAATTTTACCGTCAATTTATTGAAGATTTTGCACAAATTTCTTCCCATTGGCATACCTGATTGTCAAGAATGTAAAATTTCAGTGGAACTCTGATTGCCAAGACACTTGTGAGGAGTTAGAACAGGAATTAATGACTTCCATTATTAGTCACAGCAAGTCTCTACAAAGAACTTGAATTGCACATAAATGTTAGTGATCAGCATATCAATGATATGTTCAACATGTGGAGTGTGGCACTCTTAACTCCCTGTGTTAAGTGTGTGGAGTGTGGCACTCTTAACTCCCTGTGTTAAGTGTGTGGAGTGTGGCACTCTTAACTCCCTGTGTTAAGTGTGTGGAGTGTGGCACTCTTAACTCCCTGTGTTAAGTGTGTGGAGTGTGGCACTCTTAACTCCCTGTGTTAAGTGTGTGGAGTGTGGCACTCTTAACTCACTGTGTTAAGTGTGTGGAGTGTGGCACTCTTAACTCACTGTGTTAAGTGTGTGGAGTGTGGCACTCTTAACTCCCTGTGTGTGTGTGGAGTGTGGCACTCTTAACTCCCTGTGTTAACTCCCTGTGTTAAGTGTGTTGAGTGTGGCACTCTTAACTCCCTGTGTTAAGTGTGTGGAGTGTGGCACTCTTAACTCCCTGTGTTAAGTGTGTTGAGTGTGGCACTCTTAACTCCCTGTGTTAAGTGTGTAGAGTGTGGCACTCTTAACTCCCTGTGTTAAGTGTGTGGAGTGTGGCACTCTTAACTCCCTGTGTTAAGTGTGTTGAGTGTGGCACTCTTAACTCCCTGTGTTAAGTGTGTGGAATGTGGCACTCTTAACTCCCTGTGTTAAGTGTGTTGAGTGTGGCACTCTTAACTCCCTGTGTTAAGTGTTGAGTGTGGCACTTCTAACTCCCTGTGTTAAGTATGGCACTCTTAACTCACTGTGTTAAGTGTGTTGAGTGTGGCACTCTTAACTCCCTGTGTTAAGTGTGTGGAGTGTGGCACTCTTAACTCCCTGTGTTAAGTGTGTTGAGTGTGGCACTTCTAACTCCCTGTGTTAAGTATGGCACTCTTAACTCACTGTGTTAAGTGTGTTGAGTGTGGCACTCTTAACTCCCTGTGTTAAGTGTGTGGAGTGTGGCACTCTTAACTCCCTGTGTTAAGTGTGTGGATTGTGGCACTCTTAACTCCCTGTGTTAAGTGTGTGGAGTGTGGCACTCTTAACTCCCTGTGTTAAGTGTGTTGAGTGTGGCACTTCTAACTCCCTGTGTTAAGTATGGCACTCTTAACTCACTGTGTTAAGTGTGTTGAGTGTGGCACTCTTAACTCCCTGTGCACTCTTAACTCCCTGTGTTAAGTGTGTGGATTGTGGCACTCTTAACTCCCTGTGTTAAGTTTGTTGAGTGTGGCACTTCTAACTCCCTGTGTTAAGTATGGCACTCTTAACTCACTGTGTTAAGTGTGTTGAGTGTGGCACTCTTAACTCCCTGTGTTAAGTGTGGCACTCTTAACTCCCTGTATTAAGTGTGTGGAGTGTAGCACTCTTAGCTCACTGTGTTAAGTGTGTTGAGTGTGACACTCTTAACTCTCTGTGTTAAGCGTGTGGAGTGTAACACTCAAGCTTCCTGTGTTAGGTGTGTGGAGTGGGACACTCAGATTTCCGAAGCAATTCGTAGCCATCTTGACAGGCACAGATTGATTAATGAATCTCAACACGGTTTTACAAAGGGGTGTTCCTGTCTTACGGATCTACTAACTTTCTTCACTAAAGTGTTTGAGAAGGTAGATCATGGTAATGAATATGATATTGCGTATATGGACTTCAGTAAGGCTTTCGATAGAGTTCCACACCAGAGGCTATTGAGGAAACTTAAGGCACACGGAATAGGAGGAAAATTTTTTTCCTGGGTAGAGGCATGGCTGACAAATAAACAGCAGAGAGTTTGCATAAATGGGGAGAAATCAGAATGGGGGCACGTCACAAGCGGTGTTCCTACGAGGTCAGTGTTGGGCCCGTTGTTGTTCACAATTTACATAAACGACATAGATGAGGGAATAAATAGCGACATAAGCAAATTTGCTGATGACACCAAAATAGGCCGTCCAATTCATTCTAATGAGGACACTAGAGCACTCCAGGATGATTTGAATAGACTGATACAATGGTCAGAGAAGTGGCAGATGCAGTTTAATATTGACAAATGCAAAGTTCTAAATGTTGGACAGTTAATAACCATGCCACATATAAACTAAATAATGTAGATCTTAATACTACTGATTGCGAAAAGGATTTAGGAGTTCCGGTTAGCAGTAATCTAAAACCAAGACAACAGTGCATTAGTGTTCGCAATAAAGCTAACAGAATTCTTGGCTTCATATCTAGAAGTATAAATAATAGAAGTCCTCAGGTTGTTCTTCAACTCTATATATCCTTGGTTAGGCCTCATTTAGACTATGCTGCTCAGTTCTTGTCACCGTATTACAGAATGGATATAAATGCTTTGGAAAACGTACAGAGGAGGATGACAAAGATGATCCCATGTATGGAAATAAATGGTATAAAATACCGACACAATGGCAATATAAACACAAATGCAGTATAATGTGATCCTTTATTGACTACGTTTCGCCCACACAGTGGGCTTTTTCAAGTCACAAACAGAACTACCTGGGGTGGAAGGAACGCGAGTATTTATAGTCCGGCTGAGGTCAGGTGAAGAATGCTGCATCTGATGATGTACCGAGTTGGGTTGTAGAGTCTAAAAACTTGGGTAGCTTGGAAAGGAGACTGGACAAGTTTGTGAGCAGACCTTCTACAGTGTTCTTATGTGGGATAGCGATGAAGAAGTTTCTTGGCAAGTGGTTCAGCTATGTTATAGAAGCCACTATTCTGGTTGAAGTTGTCGGATATAGAAATAAGTGATGATTCCAGGATTCTTCGGTATTGGGTGTTGTCTTCTGTGGCGATAAGTCTTGAGTTTCTGTAGTTTATCAAGTGGTTGTGTGAATTACGGTGTTGTACGCAGGCATTCCTTGTGTCGTCAGACCTGCTTGCGTATTGGTGTTCTGAAATACGTGTTTGGAGGTCCCTTGATGTTTCGCCCACGTATAACTTGTTGCAGTCATTACAAGGGATTATGTATACCCCTGCAGAGGATGGAGGCTTGTCCTGCCTACTACTGGTGATGTCCTTGATGGTCGTGGTTGTGGAGGTAGATACTTGGAATGATGTTTTGGCAAAGATGTTGGAAACATGTTTGGCAATGGAGTTGGTGGGAAGGACTATGTATCTCTTCTCGGCAGTGTCTTCTCTGGGTGTGTTGAAGATGTTTAGTGCTCGCCGTCTGCAGTCTCTGATGAAGTGACGAGGATAGTGGAGTTTGGAAAATACCTGTTCAATTATAGTGCATTCTTCCTCAAGGAACTCGTTGCTGCAGATTCTGAGTGCACGCAGGAAGAAGCCTATAATTACACCACGTTTGGTTTTGGTGTCGTGGTGAGAGTAGAAGTGGAGAAGATCGACTCCGACTCCGACTTCCAAAAAGGCTATCTTCAAGGCATCATCTCAGCAGCCATCTCAACACGCAGCTCCCCAGTCATACCCCGACGTTACATCAATGCACTCAAAGGTTTAGCAGAAGACACGACCATCAGGGTCACCACCGCTGATAAAGGAGGTGGTGTTGTCATCATGAACACTGACGATTACAGGAACAAAATGCTCAATCTACTTAATGACCCAGATACCTACAAACCTCTCACAACTAACCAAGTGGACAACCTTACTAAAACTTTTCTTCAAAGGACTCGCCGCATTCTGAGGAGCTCAGAACAAGGGAAGAAACTTCTGCACACCATGCCCAGCAACCCCAGACCTGCCAGAATGTACGGCCTGCCAAAGACTCACAAGCCTGGTATCCCACTGAGGCCCATATCCTCGGGAATAGGCAGTGCTCCCCACAAGCTCTCAGGAATTCTCGCCAAACACCTCTCGAAACTCTTGGGCACTATCAGTCCAGCACATCTCAAACACTCAGGTGATCTTCTCAATCGCATTCGCAACATCAACATCAGGAACAAGAAACTTTCCAGCCTTGACGTGACTTCCCTATTCACTAAAGTACCTACTAAACAAGCCATCGATCTCTTGCGCAAGAAAATTGACGATTCACTTGATCTTCCCATTCCAGCCAGCGACTTCATCGACCTGGTTGAACTATGTGTTGGCTTTACGTGTTTCTCTTTTGAAAATCACCTCTTTCAGCAGACTTTTGGACTACCCATGGGTTCGCCACTCAGTGCAGTCCTAGCGAACCTATACATGGAACATCTAGAAGCCGAACGTTTCTCCACCATTATTCCTTCGTCTGTCACCTGGCTCCGTTATGTTGACGACATTCTCCTCATAACTCCTAAACGCTTCAACGTTCAAGCTCTCCAAGACAAGCTCAACCAGGTCGAGCCTTCAATCCAGTTCACACTTGAAGAAGAGGTCGACAACACTCTTCCTTTCCTTGATGTTCTACTCTGCAAAGCTGACCACGAACTTCGTTTTAAAGTCTATCGAAAACCCACCAACCAAAACGATCTTCTCCACTTCTACTCTCACCACGACACCAAAACCAAACGTGGTGTAATTATAGGCTTCTTCCTGCGTGCACTCAGAATCTGCAGCAACGAGTTCCTTGAGGAAGAATGCACTATAATTGAACAGGTATTTTCCAAACTCCACTATCCTCGTCACTTCATCAGAGACTGCAGACGGCGAGCACTAAACATCTTCAACACACCCAGAGAAGACACTGCCGAGAAGAGATACATAGTCCTTCCCACCAACTCCATTGCCAAACATGTTTCCAACATCTTTGCCAAAACATCATTCCAAGTATCTACCTCCACAACCACGACCATCAAGGACATCACCAGTAGTAGGCAGGACAAGCCTCCATCCTCTGCAGGGGTATACATAATCCCTTGTAATGACTGCAACAAGTTATACGTGGGCGAAACATCAAGGGACCTCCAAACACGTATTTCAGAACACCAATACGCAAGCAGGTCTGACGACACAAGGAATGCCTGCGTACAACACCGTAATTCACACAACCACTTGATAAACTACAGGAACTCAAGACTTATCGCCACAGAAGACAACACCCAATACCGAAGAATCCTGGAATCATCACTTATTTCTATATCCGACAACTTCAACCAGAATAGTGGCTTCTATAACATAGCTGAACCACTTGCCAAGAAACTTCTTCATCGCTATCCCACATAAGAACACTGTAGAAGGTCTGCTCACAAACTTGTCCAGTCTCCTTTCCAAGCTACCCAAGTTTTAGACTCTACAACCCAACTCGGTACATCATCAGATGCAGCATTCTTCACCTGACCTCAGCCGGACTATAAATACTCGCGTTCCTTCCACCCCAGGTAGTTCTGTTTGTGACTTGAAAAAGCCCACTGTGTGGGCGAAACGTAGTCAATAAAGGATCACATTATACTGCATTTGTGTTTATATTGCCATGATCCCATGTATCAGGAATCTTCCCTATGAGGATAGACTGAGGGCCCTAAATCTGCACTCTCTCGAAAGGCGTAGAATTAGGGGGGATATGATCGAAGTGTATAAATGGAAAGCAGGAATAATTAAAGGGGATGTAAATAGCGTGCTGAAAATTTCCAGCCAAGACAGGACTCGCAGCAATGGTTTCAAGTTGGAAAAATTCAGATTCAGGAAGGATATAGGAAAGCACTGGTTTGGTAATAGAGTTGTGGATGAGTGGAACAAACTCCCAAGTACAGTTATTCAGGCTAAAACGTGTAGTTTTAAAAATAGGTTAGATAAATACATGAGTGGGTGTGGAGTTGGACCTGACTAGCTTGTGCTGCTGGGTCTGGTGCAGTGCTCCATCCTTGAGTGGAGATGACCAGTCTGGGTGGGTCATTGGGCTAATCTGGGGGGGGGGGATCTTTGGTCTAATATGGGGGGGATATGGATCTGCTCCGCATGGGTCACTAGGCCTGTTGCAGTGTTCCTTCTTTCTTATGTTCTTATGTTCTTAAGTGTATGGAGTGTGACACTCAAACTTCCGTGTTAGGTGTGTGGAGTGTGACACTCAGACTTCCTGTGTTAAATGTGTGGAGTGTGACACTCAGGCTTCCTGTGTTAAGTGTGTAGAGTGTGGCACTCTTAACTCCCTGTGTTAAGTGTGTGGAGTGTGGCACTCTTAACTGTGTTAGGAGTGTTTAGTGTGGTGCTCTTAACTCCGTGTTAAGTATGTTGAGTGTGGCACTCTTTAACTCACTGTGATAAGTGTGTTGAGTGTGGCACTCTTAACTCCCTATGTTAAGTGTGTTGAGTGTGACACTCTTAACTCCCTGTGTTAAGTGTGTGGAGTGTGACACTCAAGCTTCCTGTGTTAAGTGTGTGGAGTGTGATACTCAAGCTTCCTGTCTTAAGTGTGTGGAGTGTGGCACTCTTAACTCCCTGTGTTAAGTGTGGCACTCTTAACTCCCTGTGTTAAGTGTGTTGAGTGTGACAATCTTAACTCCCTGTGTTTAGTGTGTTGAGTGTGGCGCTCTTAACTCCCTGTGTTAAGTGTGTGGAGTGTGGCACTCTTAACTCCCTGTGTTAAGTGTGTGGAGTGTGGCACTCTTAACTCACTGTGTTAAGTGTGTTGAGTGTGGCACTCTTAACTCACTGTGTTAAGTGTGTTGAGTGTGACAATCTTAACTCCTTGTGTTTAGTGTGTTGAGTGTGGCACTCTTAACTCCCTGTGTTAAGTGTGTGGAGTGTGGCACTCTTAACTCCTTGTGTTAAGTGTGTGGAGTGTGGCACTCTTAACTCCTTGTGTTAAGTGTGTGGAGTGTGGTACTCTTAACTCCTTGTGTTAAGTGTGTGGAGTGTGGCACTCTTAACTCCTTGTGTTAAGTGTGTGGAGTGTGGCACTCTTAACTCCTTGTGTTAAGTGTGTGGAGTGTGGCACTCTTAACTCCTTGTGTTAAGTGTGTGGAGTGTGGCACTCTTAACTCCTTGTGTTAAGTGTGTGGAGTGTGGCACTCTTAACTCCTTGTGTTAAGTGTGTGGAGTGTGGCACTCTTAACTCCTTGTGTTAAGTGTGTGGAGTGTGGCACTCTTAACTCCTTGTGTTAAGTGTGTGGAGTGTGGCACTCTTAACTCCTTGTGTTAAGTGTGTGGAGTGTGGCACTCTTAACTCCCTGTATTAAGTGTGTGGAGTGTGACATTCATTATTTAATGGTAATAGTTAATAAGGTTGGCATTTTAAAGCAAGGTTACTAAGGTTTTGTCTCCGAGAACAGAATGAATACTGTCAGTCAGTGTACCAACCTTACAGCTTAATTTCAATATCATCGCTGTTTCCCACAATGGTGTGACAGCCAGGAAAATACGCTCCAATAAAGCATAAATCTGTCTTAAGTATAATATTTGATGTTCCTCGTGTCCCTCTCACGCTATGCAAACACTCAATGCACATAAAAGGCCCTAACATCTGGAATTCCTTACCTGTGAATATAAAAGAAACACTGTTTATAAATTCAAGTTTCTTCTCAAAAATCACTTACTCACTCACAACTAAATAAATAGGGAATAATTGTATCTCATAAATTGTATCTCATAAATGTTTCTCATAACTGTATCTCACAAATGTCTAACCTGTGACCCAATCAAACTTTTTTTTTTAAATACATTACTTAACAGAATACTCCATTCTACTGAATGCTCAGCAACACAGTAAATGACCATATGACCTGTCTTTGTAATACTCATTTGTGCTAAATTGTTATCTGTTTACAATAATGTTTTTACCACTGAATATATCATTGCTTAGTTAATCTTAAGTTAATTTTAAGCCTGCCCATAATGCTCTGCATACAAGGGGCTTTGGCATGTTGCACTGTAAAAACTGGATTCCTTTGGACTTCACTGTATCATGTTCAAATTAATAAATAAATAAATAAATGTCATCACTTGTGTCATCACAGTATAATGAATGTCGAAATATTAAATGACGTATTCACAAGGTCACTCTTCTTTCTCGAAATATTTCCCTTTATGGGAAATGTTGAGTGAATGCGTGGGGAGTTTTGAATCAAGTGTGAGAGTAATGGTGGTTGGGGATTTCAATGCTAAAGTGGGTAAAAATGTTACGGAGGGAGTAGTAGGTAAATTTGGGGTGCCAGGGGTAAATGTAAATGGGGAGCCTTTAATTGAGCTATGTGTAGAAAGAGATTTGGTAATAAGTAATACCTATTTTATGAAAAAGAGGATAAATAAATATACAAGGTATGATGTAGCACGTAATGAAAGTAGTTTGTTAGATTATGTATTGGTGGATAAAAGGTTGATGGGTAGGATCCAGGATGTACATGTTTATAGAGGGGCAACTGATATATCGGATCATTATTTAGTTGTAGCTACAGTTAGAGTAAGAGGTAGATGGGAAAAGAGGAAGGTGGCAACAACAAGTAAAAGGGAGGTGAAAGTGTATAAGCTAAGGGAGGAGGAAGTTCGGGGGAGATATAAGCGACTGTTGGCAGAAAGGTGGGCTAGTGCAAAGATGAGTAGTGGGGATGGGGGGGTTTGAAGAGGGTTGGAATAGTTTTAAAAATGCAGTATTAGAATGTGGGGCAGAAGTTTGTGGTTATAGGAGGGTGAGGGCAGGTGGAAAGAGGAGTGATTGGTGGAATGAAGTAAAGGGTGTTATAAAAGAGAAAAAGTTAGCTTATGAGAGGTTTTTACAAAGCAGAAGTGTTATAAGAAGAGCAGAGTATATGGAGAGCAAAAGAAAGGTGAAGAGAGTGGTGAGAGAGTGCAAAAGGAGAGCAGTTGATAGAGTGGGAGAGGCACTGTCAAGAAATTTTAATGAAAATAAGAAAAAATTTTGGAGTGAGTTAAACAAGTTAAGAAAGCCTAGGGAAAATATGGATTTGTCAGTTAAAAACAGAGTAGGGGAGTTAGTAGATGGGGAGATGGAGGTATTGGGTAGATGGCGAGAATATTTTGAGGAACTTTTAAATGTTGAGGAAGAAAGGGAGGCGGTAATTTAATGCACTGGTCAGGGAGGTATACCATCTTTTAGGAGTGAAGAAGAGCAGAATGTAAGTGTGGGGGTGGTACGCGAGGCATTACGTAGAATGAAAGGGGGTAAAGCAGCTGGAACTGATGGGATCATGACAGAAATGTTAAAAGCAGGGGGGGATATAGTGTTGGAGTGGTTGGTACTTTTGTTTAATAAATGTATGAAAGAGGGGAAGGTACCTAGGGATTGGCGGAGAGCATGTTTAGTCCCTTTATATAAAGGAAAAGGTGTTAGTTTAATATGTTTATTATGCACCCCATACCCATCCTGTGGGCGGTAGTCAAAAGATTACAGAGGTACATAATTGGTCCAGGGACTGGATTCCAAAGTTTTGATAGCTGAACTAGGTACAAAGGTAATGAGCTCACAAGTTACAAAGGTAATGAATTCTGTAAGAATGGTTACTTACATTTATACATGGCTACAATCATGAACAAATTATAGTGTAATGAGCAATGGGGACAAAAGAGATTGTAAAAATTATAGAGGAATAAGTTTATTGAGTATACCAGGAAAAGTGTACGGTAGGGTTATAATTGAAAGAATTAGAGGTAAGACAGAATGTAGGATTGCGGATGAGCAAGGAGGTTTCAGAGTGGGTAGGGGATGTGTAGATCAAGTGTTTACATTGAAGCATATATGTGAACAGTATTTAGATAAAGATAGGGAAGTTTTTATTGCATTTATGGATTTAGAAAAGACACATGATAGAGTGGATAGGGGAGCAATGTGGCAGATGTTGCAAGTATATGGAATAGGTGGTAAGTTACTAAATGCTGTAAAGAGTTTTTATGAGGATAGTGAGGCTCAGGTTAGGGTGTGTAGAAGAGAGTAAAATCATTAATGGTTGAACTTTTATTTGTGGTATAATTGCCATCTTCTGCATATCAGTGAAAATGAGATTGGTGGGACACCTTAACATTGGCTTTGTTGGCCTGATAGATAGTAGTAAGACCATAATTTAGAGATTGGGATGGGGGGGGGGTTGAAAGATTCAGGCAGTCCATGAGGACTACTTCCTAGGCCTAACTCTTGGCCTGGTGAGGGTTTTACCATCTTCTAAATCCCATGGAACCATCCTTCAACTTCTTTTCGTAGTTAGTCTAACTTGTGTAGTGACTTCAATGCAAATGTATTTTTATGAAGGATATTACAAGTTCACTGTGAGGGTAAACTTGGGTTGCAAGTACTTTTACAGCAATATCTTCGCCTGAAGGAGGGGTGTTAATGTTGCAGTTTAAAAACTGTAGTGTAAAGCACCCTTCTGGCAAGACAGTGATGGAGTGAATGATGGTGAAAGTTTTTCTTTTTCGGGCCACCCTGCCTTGGTGGGAATCGGCCAGTGTGATAATAATAATAATAAATATTCGCCTTAGTGTTCGTGGTAGACATTTTGGGGCTCGATTGCTTTCAGAATTCTCCAGATGATTCTTCATAGTTATCGTAGTCATACTGCATTCCCCCCCCCCGTTTCTCTATCTCCCCCCCCTCCACCATAGAAAGAAGACCAATGTCATCTTTTCTTTATCTTTCTTCTTTTCCTCTTTATTTTCCTTCTCTTTGTTCAAAATTTAAACACTGTAGATTCATGGTTAAATGAACCTTACAGTTTTGATTATGGTAATAATTCATAAATAATGGAATTATTTTGATACAATTATTTCAGTACTTTCATCAACTAATATACGACCAGTAAGTTAATTAATATTTTAAGTATATTAATAATGAACAGTAATACGAGATAAAAGTAAATTATATTTATTTAGTGCATATTGATCGGTAATGACATGTTTGGTCTCTACAGAAACCTACATTGCGGAGAAGAGCACCTTTCGTGCAAGTCAAGGCCAATACTTGCAAGTGTCCATGAACAAGACAGGTGCGCATACTGAAGTGTATTTTCGCAGACTTCCTGATGGCTGGCAGTACGAGGATGAGAGTAGTGTCAGTGTTACACTTCCCCTGACCTTCAACCCAGTTACTCAGGGAGATGCTGGAATATACATTCTTGGTAATACTCAAATTAAGAAGAAACTTAAAAACGCAGCTGCAAATATTGCAAAGAAAGGTGCTTATTTTTACCTGATTGTCCGAGGTAAGTTTTATCAGCGTGATGCTTTATTATTATTATTGTTATTAATTCTCTGCATGTGGTGTATTTAATTTTGTTAATAAAATTAAAATAAGGTATTGATCTGAGAATTAAATCCCAGTACTAAACAAGTGAATAGATCACGAGGCTTCTCATAAACACTCGTACATATTACAAATGTTTGTTAGTACTGTGCTAATATATTATATTTACCATAAATGCGGAATTAATGCAGACATATTTCTTAATTAGGACAACTGTGCAACAGTTGCAATATTTTGAGGGAGTATGTAATCTGCTTTTTCCACTAAAATCAGAAATCTTATGCACAAGTCTAATTACAACTTGATGGTAATGTGTCTAGTTAATTTATTATTACCAGCATATACATTAATAATTGTTTTTGCCAGAATTTACACAATATTAAGGAAAGAAATTTGCTGAGGTTGTCTAGCTGTTTCTGACAACGAAATACATAAATAACCCGCACATTCGGTCCAAGACCGAAACATCGTTATAAGTTTCGGTCTCATAAGTGCAGGTTATAAGTGTATTGTTCCAGCCTCGGTGTTGTGACTTTTTATTCATTAGCAAACAAATGTTTTATTATTTTATGAGTAAATATAGCAAACTACAAGCTGATGTAAAATGTTATTGAAAATGCTTTATTATTATTATTACATTCATGGGAGAGTGCTAAACTCGTCGGGGTCACACAACGCCTGGGGGGGAATGGAAGGCATCAAGACTCGATTTAAGGAATTGGAGCACAGGTCCAGTTCCTTAGATCAAGAGCCTCTCACCAGCATCAAGGAACCTCCTCTGAGGGGAGAATATGCTTAAGTTTTATAAATGACATATTGAGATTCACAGATTACTGTTTTTCCAGCAGGTCAAGCTGGGAAAGACTGTCTTTGTATTATTAACCCTGAAGGGTATAAGTAACACCGGAGGATGTAATTTACCATGCTGTTTACGTTCTCTGGGTTATTTACATCCTCCGGTGTTATTTACATCTTCTGGGGTTATTTACATCCTCCGGGGTTGTTTACATTCTCGGGTTATTTACATCCTCCAGGGTTATTTACATTGTCTGGTGTTATTTACATCTTCTGGGGTTATTTACATCCTCCGGTGTTATTTACTTCCTCTGGGGTTATTTACATCCTCCGGTGTTATTTACTTCCTCTGGGGTTATTTACATCCTCTGGGGTTATTTACATCCTCCAGTGTTATATCCTCCGGGATTACTTATACCCTCCCGGGTATATAATACAAAGTCTTTCCCAGCTTGACCTGTTGGAAAAACAGAGTTTGTTAGCGCTCTCAGAATTTAGTACAATGGTAAGATAATCAAAATATGCTTGATGTAGAATCGCAGGTATTTCTTTACTTATGTAGTATTATCTAACAGAGTGCGAGGCTGGGCGTTATGGCCGGGATTGCCAGTTTTGGTGTCCAGACTGTGAAAATGGTGGCGTCTGTCATGCAGTGACGGGCTCGTGTCTTTGTGCTCCAGGTTTCCATGGTCCCACCTGCCAACAAGGTAGTAGCATACATTTTTACCCATCATGGGAACTATCTTCCAGTTCCAATGTGTCATTTTCAGTGTCACCTTGACACTATCAATAATGTTTTTTTAAACATTTTATAGATCACAGCCATCCTGTTAACTGGTCTTCTGAAAAATCTATCTTCCCTTCTGGGCCTTTACTTGTAATACTTTCCTAACATGACTCTGTCCTGGCTTTGTTTCTGTAGATACCTTCCTTTCTTAACACATTGTCAGGTGTAACATGCATTGGTCAGGGAGGTATAACATCTTTTAGGAGTGAAGACAAGCTGGATGTGAGTGTAGGGGAGGTACGTGAGGCATTAGGTAGAATGAAAGGGGGTGAAGCATCTGGAACTGACGGGATCATGACAGAAATATTAAAAATAGGGGGGATATAGTGTTGGAGTGGTTGGTACTTTTGTTCAATAAATGTACGAAGGAGGGGAGGGTACCTAGGGATTGGCAGAGTGTATAGTTCCTTTTTATAAAGGAAAGGAGGACAAAAGAGATTGCAAAAATTATGGGGAGTAAGTTTACTGAGTATACCAGGTAGTGTTTGGTAGGATTTATTAAAAGAATTAGAGGTAATACGGAGTGCAGGACTGCAGATGAACAAGGAGGCCTTAAAATGGGTAGGGGATGTGTAGATCAAGTGTTTATATTAAAACAAAGAATGGAATGTAGGAGGATGTGTGGAGTTACTAAAAGTATTAGTAAGAGGGCTGAAGAGAGGTTGTTGAGGTGGTTTGGTCATTTAGAGAGAGTGGAACAAAGAATGACTTGGAGAGCGTATAAATGTGTAGGGGAAGGAAGGCGGGGTAGGGGTCGTCCTCGAAAAGGATGGAGGGAGTAGGTAAATGACGTTTTGTGGGCGAGGGGCTTGGATTTCGAACAAGCGTGCGTGAGCGTGTTAGATAGGAGTGAATGGAGACGAATTGTTTTTGGGGCCTGACGAGCTGTTGGAGTGTGAGCAAGGTATATTTTGTGAAGGGATTCAGGGAAACCGGTTAGCCGGACTTGATCCCTGGAAACGGGAAGTACAATGCTTGCACTTTAAATGAGGGGTTTCGGATACTGGCAATCTGGAGGGACATCTAAACTGTCGTATCTGAGCGCCTATGCAAAGACAGTGATTATGTATAAGTGAGGCAGGGTGACCCAAAAAAGAAAGAAAATCCCCAAAAAGAAAATACTTTCATCATCATTCAACACTTTCACCACACTCACACATTATCACTGCTTTTGCAGAGGTGCTCAGAATACAACAGTTTAGAAGCATATACGTACAAAGATACACAACATATCCCTCCAAACTGCCAATATCCCAAACCCCTCCTTTAAAGTGCAGGCATTGTACTTCCCATTTCCAGGACTCAAGTCCGACTATATATATATATATATATATATATATATATATATATATATATATATATATATATATATATATATATATATATATATATATATATATATATATATATATATATATATATATATGTCGTGCCGAATATGTAAAACTGGTCAATTAGCAAGAGCTCATTTAAAATTAAGTCCTTTCTGAAATTTTCTCTTATACGTTTAAAGATATATTTTTTTCATTAATGTTGATGTAAAAAAATATAATTTTGCACCAAAAGAATCTTAGAAAACTTACCTAACCTTATTATAACAAGAACAATTTATTTTAGCCTAACCCTACTAAATATATTTTAGATTTGTTTACAATAATTTAATACTAAACAAACACAGTGAAATATATTTATTTCGTTAGATTCAGAATGATTTTGGCGAAATTATTGCATACACAAATTTTCACTTGTCCTATATGGCAAGATGAGCGTTGTTATTTAAGCCAAGATCGCAAGTTCTGCCTATTCGGCACGACATACATATATAAATATATATATATATATATATATATATATATATATATATATATATATATATATATATATATATATATATATATATATATATATAACATATATATATATATATAGTAGTAGTAGTAGGTTGGTAGACAGCAACCACCCAGGGAGGTACTACCGTCCTGCCAAGTGAGTGTAAAACGAAGCCTGTGATTGTTTTACATGATGGTAGGATTGCTGATGTCTTTTGTCTGTCTCATAAATATGCAAGATTACAGGCATGTCTTGCTACTTCTACTTACACTTAGGTCACACTACACATACATGTACACATTTATTTATACACACTCATCTGAGTTTTCTTTGATTTTATCTTAATAGTTCTTGGTCTTATTAATTTTCCTTTTATATCCATGGGGAAGTGGAATAAGAATCTTTCCTCCGTAAGCCATGCGTGTTGTAAAAGTCAACTAAAATGCCGGGAACAATGGGCTAGTAACCCCTTTTCCTGTAAAGATTACTAAAAAGAATAAGAAGAAGAAAATTGTCAAAGTGGGAAGTCTGAATGTGCGTGGATGTTGTGCAGATGATAAGAAAGAGATGATTGTGGATGTTATGAATGAGAAGAAGCTGGATGTCCTGGCTTTAAGTGAAACAAAGCTGAAGGGGGTGGGAGAGTTTCAGTGGAGAGGAATAAATGGGATTAGGTCAGGGGTTTCAAATAGAGTTAGAGCTAAAGAAGGAGTAGCAATAATGTTGAAGGATAAGCTATGGCAGGAAAAGAGGGACTATAAATGTATTAATTCAAGGATTATGTGGAGTAAAATAAAGATTGGATGTGAAAAGTGGGTTATAATAAGCGTGTATGCACCTGGAGAAGAGAGAAGTGTAGAGGAGAGAGAGAGATTTTGGGAAATGTTGAGTGAATGCGTGGGGAGTTTTGAATCAAGTGTGAGAGTAATGGTGGTTGGGGATTTTAATGCTAAAGTGGGTAAAAATGTTATGGAGGGAGTAGTAGGTAAATTTGGGGTGCCAGGGGTAAATGTAAATGGGGAGCCTTTAATTGAGCTATGTGTAGAAAGAAATTTGGTAATAAGTAATACATATTTTATGAAAAAGAGGATAAATAAATATACAAGGTATGATGTAGCACGTAATGAAAGTAGTTTATTAGATTATGTATTGGTGGATAAAAGGTTGATGGGTAGGCTCCAGGATGTACATGTTTATAGAGGGGCAACTGATATATCGGATCATTATTTAGTTGTAGCTACAGTTAGAGTAAGAGGTAGATGGGAAAAGAGGAAGGTGGCAACAACAAGTAAGAGGGAGGTGAAAGTGTATAAACTAAGGGAGGAGGAAGTTCGGGTGAGATATAAGCGACTATTGGCAGAAAGGTGGGCTAGTGCAAAGATGAGTAGTGGGGGGGTTGTAGAGGGTTGGAATAGTTTTAAAAATGCAGTATTAGAATGTGGGGCAGAAGTTTGTGGTTATAGGAGGGTGGGGGCAGGAGGAAAGAGGAGTGATTGGTGGAATGATGAAGTAAAGGGTGTGATAAAAGAGAAAAAGGTAGCTTATGAGAGGTTTTTACAAAGCAGAAGTGTTATAAGAAGAGCAGAGTATATGGAGAGTAAAAGAAAGGTAAAGAGAGTGGTGAGAGAGTGCAAAAGGAGAGCAGATGATAGAGTGGGAGAGGCACTGTCAAGAAATTTTAATGAAAATAAGAAAAAATTTTGGAGTGAGTTAAACAAGTTAAGAAAGCCTAGGGAAAATATGGATTTGTCAGTTAAAAACAGAGTAGGGGAGTTAGTAGATGGGGAGATGGAGGTATTGGGTAGATGGCGAGAATATTTTGAGGAACTTTTAAATGTTAAGGAAGAAACAGAGGCAGTAATTTCATGCACTGGTCAGGGAGGTATACCATCTTTTAGGAGTGAAGAAGAGCAGAATGTAAGTGTGGGGGAGGTACGTGAGGCATTACGTAAAATGAAAGGGGGTAAAGCAGCTGGAACTGATGGGATCATGACAGAAATGTTAAAAGCAGGGGGGGATATAGTGTTGGAGTGGTTGGTACTTTTGTTTAATAAATGTATGAAAGAGGGGAAGGTACCTAGGGATTGGCAGAGAGCATGTATAGTCCCTTTATATAAAGGGAAAGGGGACAAAAGAGACTGTAAAAATTATAGAGGAATAAGCTTACTGAGTATACCAGGAAAAGTGTACGGTAGGGTTATAATTGAAAGAATTAGAGGTAAGACAGAATGTAGGATTGCGGATGAGCAAGGAGGTTTTAGAGTGGGTAGGGGATGTGTAGATCAGGTGTTTACATTGAAGCATATATGTGAACAGTATTTAGATAAAGATAGGGAAGTTTTTATTGCATTTATGGATTTAGAAAAGGCATATGATAGAGTGGATAGAGGAGCAATGTGGCAGATGTTGCAAGTATATGGAATAGGTGGTAAGTTATTAAATGCTGTAAAGAGTTTTTATGAGGATAGTGAGGCTCAGGTTAGGGTGTGTAGAAGAGAGGGAGACTACTTCCCGGTAAAAGTAGGTCTTAGACAGGGATGTGTAATGTCACCATGGTTGTTTAATATATTTATAGATGGGGTTGTAAAGGAAGTAAATGCTAGGGTGTTTGGGAGAGGGGTGGGATTAAATTATGGGGAATCAAATTCAAAATGGGAATTGACACAGTTACTTTTTGCTGATGATACTGTGCTTATGGGAGATTCTAAAGAAAAATTGCAAAGGTTAGTGGATGAGTTTGGGAATGTGTGTAAAGGTAGAAAGTTGAAAGTGAACATAGAAAAGAGTAAGGTGATGAGGGTGTCAAATGATTTAGATAAAGAAAAATTGGATATCAAATTGGGGAGGAGGAGTATGGAAGAAGTGAATGTTTTCAGATACTTGGGAGTTGACGTGTCGGCGGATGGATTTATGAAGGATGAGGTTAATCATAGAATTGATGAGGGAAAAAAGGTGAGTGGTGCGTTGAGGTATATGTGGAGTCAAAAAACGTTATCTATGGAGGCAAAGAAGGGAATGTATGAAAGTATAGTAGTACCAACACTCTTATATGGGTGTGAAGCTTGGGTGGTAAATGCAGCAGCGAGGAGACGGTTGGAGGCAGCGGAGATGTCCTGTTTAAGGGCAATGTGTGGTGTAAATATTATGCAGAAAATTCGGAGTGTGGAAATTAGGAGAAGGTGTGGAGTTAATAAAAGTATTAGTCAGAGGGCAGAAGAGGGGTTGTTGAGGTGGTTTGGTCATTTAGAGAGAATGGATCACAGTAGAATGACATGGAAAGCATATAAATCTATAGGGGAAGGAAGGCGGGGTAGGGGTCGTCCTCGAAAGGGTTGGAGAGAGGGGGTAAAGGAGGTTTTGTGGGTAAGGGGCTTGGACTTCCAGCAAGCGTGCGTGAGCGTGTTAGATAGGAGTGAATGGAGACGAATGGTACTTGGGACCTGACGATCTGTTGGAGTGTGAGCAGGGTAATATTTAGTGAAGGGATTCAGGGAAACCGGTTATTTTCATATAGTCGGACTTGAGTCCTGGAAATGGGAAGTACAATGCCTGCACTTTAAAGGAGGGGTTTGGGATATTGGCAGTTTGGAGGGATATGTTGTGTATCTTTATATGTTTATGCTTCTAGACTGTTGTATTCTGAGCACCTCTGCAAAAACAGTGATAATGTGCGAGTGTGGTGAAAGTGTTGAATGATGATGAAAGTATTTTCTTTTTGGGGATTTTCTTTCTTTTTTGGGTCACCCTGCCTCGGTGGGAGACGGCCGACTTGTTGAAAAAAAAAATATATATATATATATATATTTATATATATATATATATATATATATATATATATATATATATATATATATATATATATAACATATATATATATATATATATATATATATATATATATATATATATATATATATATATATATATATATATATTATTGATCATACCACTTGTTCGTGGGTACAATAATATAAAATACTAGAATGAAATTAGCCTAGAGTCATCCACACCATCGTATGTCCTTGGGTAGCGAGTACAACACTCAGTTCCGCTGGGTGCGCTACTCTTAAGGATTGTATGGTCCAGTGGATTAGGGCGTCATGAGTTTTCGCCCACCATGAGGCAGGCCAAGGCAGCATGGGTTCGAGTCCTTGGCTAGTGCAGTATTTAGAATAAGGTAGGGAAGTTTTTATTGCTTTTATGGATTTAGAAGAGGCATATGATAGAGTGGATAGGGGAGCAATGTGGCAGATGTTGCAAATATATGGAATAAATGGTAAGTTACTAAATGCTGTAAAGAGTTTTTATGAGGATAGTGAGGCTCAGGTTAGGGTGTGTAGAAGAGAGGGAGACAACTTCCCAGTAAAAGTAGGTCTTAGACAGGGATGTGTAATGTCACCATGGGTGCTTAATATATTTATAGATGGGGTTGTAAAAGAAGTAAATGCTAGGGTGCTCGGGAGAGGGGTGGGATTAAATTATGGGGAATCAAATTCAAAATGGGAATTGACACAGTTACTTTTTGCTGATGATACTGTGCTTATGGGAGATTCTAAAGAAGAATTGCAAAGGTTAGTGGATGAGTTTGGGAATGTGTGTAAAGGTAGAAAGTTGAAAGTGAACATAGAAAAGAGTAAGGTGATGAGGGTGTCAAATGATTTGGATAAAGAAAAATTGGATATCAAATTGGGGAGGAGGAGTATGGAAGAAGTGAATGTTTTCAGATACTTGGGAGTTGACGTGTCGGCGGATGGATTTATGAAGGATGAGGTTAATCATAGAATTGATGAGGGAAAAAAGGTGAGTGGTGCTTTGAGGTATATGTGGAGTCAAAAAACGTTATCTATGGAGGCAAAGAAGGGTATGTATGAAAGTATAGTAGTACCAACACTCTTATATGGGTGTGAAGCTTGGGTGGTAAATGCAGCAGCGAGGAGACGGTTGGAGGCAGTGGAGATGTCCTGTTTAAGGGCAATGTGTGGTGTAAATATTATGCAGAAAATTCGGAGTGTGGAAATTAGGAGAAGGTGTGGAGTTAATAAAAGTATTAGTCAGAGGGCAGAGGAGGGGTTGTTGAGGTGGTTTGGTCATTTAGAGAGAATGGATCAAAGTAGAATGACATGGAAAGCATATAAATCTATAGGGGAAGGAAGGCGGGGTAGGGGTCGTCCTCGAAAGGGTTGGAGAGAGGGGGTAAAGGAGGTTTTGTGGGTAAGGGGCTTGGACTTCCAGCAAGCGTGCGTGAGCGTGTTAGATAGGAGTGAATGGAGACGAATGGTACTTGGGACCTGACGATCTGTTGGAGTGTGAGCAGGGTAATATTTAGTGAAGGGATTCAGGGAAACCGGTTATTTTCATATAGTCGGACTTGAGTCCTGGAAATGGGAAGTACAATGCCTGCACTTTAAAGGAGGGGTTTGGGATATTGGCAGTTTGGAGGGATATGTTGTGTATCTTTATATGTGTATGCTTCTGGACTGTTGTATTCTGAGCACCTCTGCAAAAGCAGTGATGGTGTGCGAGTGTGGTGAAAGTGTTGAATGATGATGAGAGTGTTTTCTTTTTGGGGATTTTCTTTCTTTTTTGGGTCACCCTGCCTCGGTGGGAGACGGCCGACTTGTTGAAAAAAAAAAAATATATATATATATATATTGCATTTGAAAAATAACAAGTTTGTATCAAAATGCATATTATTCTAGCATTTATTTATTTTTATAGCTTGTGACCCTGGCACGTTTGGGAGTCAGTGTCAGCTTAGTTGTCAGAAGAGCACTCTTGGCTTCAACACTATGACAGATGGTGAATGTTTGGGTTTGACGATGTGTCTTCCTGAACCCTATGGCTGTTCTTGTGCCCCTGGATATACGGGACCCTTCTGCAGGATAAGTAAATCACTTATTTTTTCAGATTAAGCTGAATTTGTTTTTTAGATAATGCGAACTTATAACCATATTTTAATGTACGCAGATTTTACCATCCAGGGTGGAAAAGAACTGGTAGAAGACAGGACACAAATGAATAACCCTTGATTTCCCTACTAACAATCCTTACCCTTATTACTCCTCTCCATCCATCCATCCATCAGTTGCCACTATATCTTGCCTCAATCCACACCTATATCTCAGCCACACTCATGCCATCTCCGCTTCTTCCCCACCAGTCTACATCAATTACATCCCACAGCAGCCTAGATACTCTCCACAACTATTTGGACCATGGACCAACAATGCTTCTTGCCCTATACTTTGCTCTTAATGCCATTCATGAATGAAAATCCTGCCCTCCAGGGCAGGGTGACCTAAAAAGAATTATGAAAGTTCCTTTCTTTAAATTCAGAAATGTATACAGGAGAAGGGGTTACTAACCCCTTGCTTCCGGCATCTCCAAAAATTATATATACAAAAATTAAATGTATGGTACACAATGCAGATGACATTGCAAATATGCTGCGAGATAAAAGGGAAATTATGAGAAGCAAACCCAGATATGACAGAAATACTGAAGAAATTCACAAGTGTTAACATATACAATATTTCTAGAGAAATATCACATAGTAAGAAGAGAGAGGCGGGAGGGTGGGGAACACTACTACAAGAATATAATAAGTGTGGAGACTTTTAAGACTTTGTGACAAAGACAGTGGAGACAGAAGGATCGAAGATAACATCAGTTTAAAATACTCCAATGAACACAAGATGGCCGAGATAGGGATATGAGGAAAATTAATGGGTAGTGATACAAATCGTGTAGCAACTATCGCACTGAAAAAAAAACTACTGATCGTGGTAGTTTTTACTTATGAAGAGTCTATGAGTACTGGGAATCACAGAGAGGATCAGAAATATGCAAAGAAACTGTGATAAATGCAGTAATGGGAAACTTCATGAGTCAACGGGTCAAGGTGCCGCATGGATCTGAGTTGAGGTCAGTTAAGACTATTTCTCTCTAGGTGAAATAGACAAAATTTACTATACGGAACCAGTAGTCACTACATGGTTATATATTTCTATTATTTGGTGCAGTTTGGGATAGAAGTGAGAATAGCAAGATGCAAGTGAAACTAGAATATAGATTTGGGGTGTGTTGCCAACTGGAGCACACCGTGGGTCCCATTGGTGCTGGCAGGAACAAGTGGTCACTGATCGACCCCTGCAACCACAATTAGGTGAGTACTGCTGTATGAACCGAGGCAAAATGAGGCTCAGGGAGGTGAGTGTTAATGTGAACAAGGTACAACACATTCTAGATGGGCTCCGGGTGACCCTTTTGCAGAAAAAAAAACCTAAAAAAGGATCTAGCTCACCATCCACATATCTTAATGTTATTCTGAAGTTTGCTACTTGAACACAGAACTTTTATATACTGAAATCATATGATCTTTTGGTCTCTTGTCTATAATTACTCATAATTGTTTTTCTGTGTTTTCAGTATATTTTTATTGTACAGAGTCGATACTCATGTGACCTGTTTATACTTTTTTGCCATTTTCATGTCACAATTGTCTACATTAATTAAATTCCATCCTTTATTTATTACTTAATCTACTCAATTTATTTAATTCTTCTTCAAAGCATCTACAAGTCATTTTGATTTCTAATATTGCATAGTATTGTTTGCATATTACATGACCATGTTCATATTGTTATTCATTCCTTCATGCAAATCATCTGCCGGTATATAAAGTAAACAAAATGACATGTACTGAAAATTGTAGGACCTTCGATGATGTTACTGTTTTTTCAATGGAACATTTTATTTTTCTCTACATTATTTGCAACTTTCTTACAAAAAAAAAAAAGTAGGCTATTGCAACAATTAGCCTATTATTTATCCTGATTTGTAATTTAAAATATATTTCTTCATGGGGAACTATCAAGAGCATTACTTTTTAATTCCAATCTGTTCATCCATTTTTTTATCAATACAATTTGTGTCTATGGCAATAGCTTAATAGAGTGGATATACATCGTGCAATTTTGCTGATCCGAAGCTGAACTGTTTGATAATTCACAAATTTTTGCTTACCAGGTGATTTATAAACTACCTTCTAAGATTTTTTGCAACTATTGTTATTATTATTATTATTATTATATTTGAAGGTCTTCCCAGTCCTATTTGTTAAATACATACAAGCACAATAATAGTCATTTTCTGTTTTTCCACCAGTTTCCTTTATGAAAAAACGGAATGGACATCTTAGCTGTTGTGCACAACCAGTATTTTCAATACCCAAGTTGATATTATCTAGACCTGCTTTGTTTTTGTCATCATTCAGTATTGGTCACATTTCTTTTTTTGTCATTTCAGTTGCCTCTATGTCTATTGGTTATTAAGGGTTCAAGTCTACCTTGTTAGATCTTCTTATTTCTATTGTAAATATACTCTGGTACTTCATATTTTGTATCACACATATTTCTTCCTGTAATCTGATAACCCTGACTATGATGCTTTGTACGTATTTTGTTTTCATATTTAGTTTTCTATTTACAAAGCTGAATAAGAAATTTGATTGTAAATTACTCTTATTTGTTACCTCTCTATAAGCATTTGTTTTTCTTGTCTCTTTATTTAAATTTTGTTCGTGGGTTGTTTGAATATCATGTTATCTTCTGGCTCTCTTCAATCTCTAGTTAATACCTGGGTTGAAGATGTTTACGTCAATGAGTGCCTTACCAAAACGAGACAAAACCTTCTTTATCGGCTAAGAAAATTGCGCTATGCCCAAAAAATCCACCAGTGCTTTGTGAGGGATGGAAAAATAGCAGTTAGGAAACAGCCCACTGGGAAGAGATACTTCATCTCCACAGAACATGACCTTAAAACATTCCTAAGTGAGGCAGGACTAACAGAATCAGAGTAAAGTGCAGATAATACCCATAGTCCACTGTTAGTGTTATATTGTCATAAATTTGTGCCCCCCTAAAATTCTAATACTCCAACTACTTTTAATTGTCATTGTTGTATTCAACGACCATTCTACCTCATAGTCTTAATTGTATTTAATATCTACAGAATCTATCTCCTTTTTTACAACTTACCACATCACTGTTCCATCTTATTTTTTTATAAACTAACCATAACTTGTCTTCAATAATTCTGCCTCACTTTAAAAAATACTCAATTGCCCAATTTTATTCTAAATCCCTATTATTGCCCAATTTTACTTTAAACTATATTGATCAAACTTATTGTAAACTTCTTTTATTGATCATTTTTATTCCATACTTTTTTAACCTAGTATTTTCAACTACAACTTTTATATCATCCTGTCTACCATCTTACTAGCATACTATAACCAAGTCATTGCCATTTTTATTTTTATCATTTTTTTTTATTATTCTTTTGCTACCTTAATTTGTGTATTTTATCCTATCAATTTAAATCTAATTATACTCTAATTCTTGTAAACAACTTATATAAGACCTTAGTGCAATTACAATTGAGAGTCTTGTTCCTTTATTATATTATTAGATTAATCACAGTTTTACTCTAGCTCATTCTAGCTCAATACATAGTCAATACCAAATTCACTATACTAGACCATAGTGCAATTACTAGTGAGAGACTGGTGCTATTTGTAATTTGTATTTTTATATTATTAGACTAAACCTAGTTGTACTATAGCTCTTTCTAGCTCAATACATAGTCAATACCAAATTCACTATATTAGACCATAGTGCAATTACTAGTGAGAGACTAGTGCTATTTTTAATTTGTACTTTTATATTATTAGATTAAACCTATTGTACTTTAGCTCACTCTAGCTCAAAACATAGACTCCACAAAAGTCATTATTAGACCTTAGTGCAATTACAAGTGAGAGTCTTGTTCTATTTTTAATTTGTATTTTTATATTACTAGTTTATACCTAGTTGTACTTTAGTTCATTCCAGCACAACACATAGACAACATCAACTTCATTATGTGTAGTAGTGAATATACCCTACATGACCAAAATACTCTAGCTATATACTTGTCCAAACTTCCTACCACTACAGATATCAGTACTAGAACTCAACACACAACTCAGGATATAAATAACCATAATTTAAACCTAGAAGATGATTGATCACGTTGACCCTGATCTAAACCTCCATAATCTGACACCCAATCAAAACCTATTGGAAAGTAACTGCCTTTATTACACAGCATCACAAGCCACCACTATCCTAAACAATGCTAAAAGTCTATCAGTACTTAACTACAACATCAGGTCCTTAAGCAAACACTATGATGACCTCCTAGCACTCCTTGAATCACTAAAGACACCCTTCTCCTGCATTATTCTTACTGAGACCTGGCTTAAGCAGGACACAATAGATATCTACCCTCTACCAGGATACACAGCAATTCACAACTGCAGAACAAACCAAGTTGGGGGTGGTATTGCAATCTATTACTCTAACCAATTATCTTGTCTTAGCACCACTTGCTTTAGTGATGAATATGGGGAATACATTTTTGCTAATTTTACTGTAAAAACCTTAAGACGCCTATAACAATCGGTGCCATTTACCGGATACCTCACACAAACATCCCAAATTTCAGTGAGAAATTAAAGTCACTAATAACAACCAGACAAATGAATAAGCACCACCTTCTCTTAGCTGGAGACTTCAACATCAACCTTGGCTTACTAGATGATCAGCCTGTAACTGATTTCATCAACAATATGAACAACACACTTCTCATACCAACAATAACTAAACCAACCAGGCTCACTGAGACAAGTGCAACCATAATAGACCACATATGGACCAATATACTAGCCCCCCTTAAATCAGGGATAATCACAGATAGCACTACAGACCACTACCCTACCTTCCTCCTGACAAACATTAGTAAACCACCACTTGAATACAACAAAGTCTCATTTAGACTCCATGACGAGGCCTCAGTAAGGAAGTTCACAGCTGACCTAGAGACTGTTGATTGGCCTACAGAATTCTCCAAGGCCAATGGTATTGATGACTGGACAGACATTTTTCTTAACAAGTTACTTAGACTATACAACAAACATTGTCCTATAAAAACAAAACAGATCACAAACAAACGGCTTGGTTGCCCATGGCTAACCAGCACCATTCTGAAATCCATTGACAAGAAACACCAATATGAAAAGCAATATAGACCGGGCTTAATACACAAAGATACTCTTAAACACTATTCATCAGCTCTCACCAAAGTGATAAAAAAAGCCAAACAACTATACTACTCCAGTAGATTCACAGACACTAGAGGAGATATAAAAAAGACCTGGAAAACACTCTCTCAGATTCTAGGGACCCACAAACTGAGAAAAACCAAGAATATTGTCCTAACTAAACCTAATGAAACACCACTACATCCCACTGACACAGCTAACAAGATAAACGATTTCTTCTCAAACATAGGATCTAATCTCGCCAGTAAAATCCCACATACCAATGCCCATGCCGGGGACTACCTAGATGGAAATTTCCCTAATTCCTTCTATCTTGCACCAACTGAGCCCACGGAAGTCATTGAGATCATAAAGTCACTTAAAAATAACTCGGGGAATCTGTCTCATGTCCCACCATTACTGTACAAGCGAGCGGCCCATGTGTAGAATTTTTAACACATACTTCCTCTCAGTTTTTACACAGGAGGATACCAGCGATATTCCAGTAATGATAAATTATGTAGAACAGGACGATAATAAACTGTGCACTATTAGGGTCACAAGTGACATGGTCCTTAGGCAAATAGATAAATTAAAACCTAACAAATCCCCAGGCCCTGATGAACTGTATGCAAGGGTTCTAAAGGAATGTAAAGAGGAGCTTAGCACACCTTTGGCTAATCTTTTCAACATATCACTACAAACTGGCATGGTGCCAGATAAGTGGAAAATGGCAAATGTGATACCTATTTTCAAAACAGGTGACAGGTCCTTAGCTTCGAACTATAGACCAATAAGCCTAACCTCCATAGTGGGAAAATTTATGGAATCAATAATTGCCGAGGCAGTTCGTAGCCACCTTGAAAAGCATAAATTAATCAACGAATCTCAGCATGGTTTTACAAAGGGGCGTTCCTGCCTTACGAATTTATTAACTTTTTTCACTAAGGTATTTGAGGAGGTAGATCATGGTAATGAATATGATATTGTGTATATGGACTTCAGTAAGGCTTTTGACAGGGTCCCACATCAGAGACTATTGAGGAAAATTAAAGCACATGGAATAGGAGGAGAAATTTTTTCCTGGATAGAGGCATGGTTGACAAATAGGCAGCAGAGAGTTTGCATAAATGGGGAGAAATCAGAGTGGGGAAGCGTCACGAGCGGTGTTCCACAGGGGTCAGTGTTGGGCCCCCTGCTGTTCACAATCTACATAAACGACATAGATGAGGGCATAAAGAGCGACATCGGCAAGTTTGCCGATGACACCAAAATAGGCCGTCGAATTCATTCTGACGAGGACATTCGAGCACTCCAGGAAGATTTGAATAGACTAATGCAGTGGTCGGAGAAGTGGCAGATGCAGTTTAATATAGACAAATGCAAAGTTCTAAATGTTGGACAGGACAATAACCATGCCACATATAAACTAAATAATGTAGATCTTAATATTACGGATTGCGAAAAAGATTTAGGAGTTCTGGTTAGCAGTAATCTGAAACCAAGACAACAGTGCATAAGTGTTCGCAATAAAGCTAATAGAATCCTTGGCTTCATATCAAGAAGCATAAATAATAGGAGTCCTCAGGTTGTTCTTCAACTCTATACATCCTTGGTTAGGCCTCATTTAGATTATGCTGCACAGTTTTGGTCACCGTATTACAGAATGGATATAAATTCTCTGGAAAATGTACAAAGGAGGATGACAAAGATGATCCCATGTATCAGAAACCTTCCCTATGAGGATAGACTAAGGGCCCTGAAACTGCACTCTCTAGAAAGACGTAGAATTAGGGGGGATATGATTGAGGTGTATAAATGGAAGACAGGAATAAATAAAGGGGATGTAAATAGTGTGCTGAAAATATCTAGCCTAGACAGGACTCGCAGCAATGGTTTTAAGTTGGAAAAATTCAGATTCAGGAGGGATATAGGAAAGTACTGGTTTGGTAATAGAGTTGTGGATGAGTGGAACAAACTCCCAAGTACCGTTATAGAGGCCAGAACGTTGTGTAGCTTTAAAAATAGGTTGGATAAATACATGAGTAGATGTGGGTGGGTGTGAGTTAGACCTGATAGCTTGTGCTACCAGGTCGGTTGCCGTGTTCCTCCCTTAAGTCAATGTGACCTGACCTGACTAGGTTGGGTGCATTGGCTTAAGCCGGTAGGAGACTTGGACCTGCCTCGCATGGGCCAGTAGGCCTTCTGCAGTGTTCCTTCGTTCTTATGTTCTTATGTTCTTATTACTTTTTAACAAGTCAATAGAGACTAGCACCTTCCCGAAACTACTCAAGATGGCAAGGGTTACACCAATACATAAAGGTGGTGACCCTACAGACTTAAACAACTATAGGCCAATATCTAACTTACCATTGCTATCCAAAATCTTTGAGAAACTCGTGCACAGGAGACTGTATTCATTTATAACGGCTCAAAACATACTCAACCCCTGCCAGTTTGGATTCAGGAAAAATAAAAGCACTAATGATGCAATCATAAAAATGCTAGATCTGCTTTACACAGCATTGGAAAATAAGGAATATCCACTAGGAATTTTTATTGACCTAAGAAAAGCTTTTGACACAGTAGACCACGACATCCTACTCCACAAACTTGATCACTACGGTATAAGAGGCCATGCGCTTGCTTATTTCAAATCTTACATTACTAATAGGTATCAGTACGTCACCATTAAAGACACAGCATCAGCAACACGGCCACTTGATACTGGAGTTCCGCAGGGAAGTGTCCTTGGTCCCCTGCTCTTCCTCATATACATCAATGACCTTCCAAACGTATCCCAACACCTGAAACCCATTCTCTTTGCTGATGACACGACTTATGTCATCTCTCACCCTAATCTTGCCACCCTCAACACCATTGTGAATGAGGAGCTGATTAAAATATCGACTTGGATGACAGCCAATAAACTTACGCTTAACACTGACAAAACCTACTATATTATGTTTGGTAGCAGAGCAGGAGATGCACGAATTAACATTAAGATTGACAACACTCTAATTACCAGAAATAATGGGGGAAAATTCCTAGGCTTATACCTTGACAACAACCTGAATTTCAGCACCCATATCCAGCATATAGCCAAAAAAGTATCCAAAACGGTTGGGATCCTCTCCAAGATACGATACTACGTGCCGCAAAATGCCCTTCTCACACTATACCACTCACTTATTTATCCATACCTCACCTATGCTATTTGTGTTTGGGGATCAACTGCAGCAACACACCTAAAGCCAATAATAACCCAACAAAAAGCTGCAGTAAGAATAATCACTAAATCCCATCCCTGGCAACACCCCCCCCCCACTCTTCATAGATCTAAACTTGCTCCCAGTTCAGTACATCCACACTTACTACTGTGCAATCTACATCTACAGGACCTTAAACTCCAATATCAACCTTGACCTAAAACACTTTCTTGATAGTTGTGACAGAACCCACAGGCATAACACCAGACACAAACATCTCTACGACATTCCCCGTGTCCGACTAAACCTTTACAAAAATTCAATGTATGTCAAAGGCCCTAAAATCTGGAATACCCTACCTGAGAACTCTAGAACTGCAGACACATTCATCACCTTCAAAACTACCATTAGAAAACATCTTATCTCCCTGATACACCCTGTCAACTAACTACACGAATACCACCTGGTGGTTCACACTTACACTCACTCACTCATTTGACCATAAACAGAAATATTAATCTCAGTCTTAAAATAATGAATCCTGTGATACTCCAATACTGAAACTATGTCCTGTGCCAAAACAAAAGCATTCACATTGCTAAACTCACAAACTAGTATTTAGTCACTTAGCCATAATACCAACTTACCTCATAATTTGTAATATTTTACAATTAAGAATAAAACTAAGTATGCCCGAAATGCCTAGCCATGCTAAGCGTTCTAGTGGTACACTCTGTAATCACAATTTTACTACATGTAAACCAAACAATAACCAAATTTCTGTAAACTCAGCATTGTAATCCTTATAGAGAATAAACTTTGAATTTGAATTTGAATTTGAATTTAATCTATTGGTTCAAAGTTTTGTTTATATTCACGAGTCGTGTTATTAATTACTGTTGAATTATTTATTTGTCTTTTCCTTCTCAGTTTTGGAATTAACTGTTTAATTCCAATTTTTGTGTGATGTTAAATTCCTCATATATTGTCTTATTGTCTGTTGTTTGAAATACTTGTTTTTTTATACTTTCTCTAAAATACTATAATAATACTTTCTCTCTTTGTAATCTAGTTTATCTTAAGGCTATTGTTCAATATATTTACCTTGATGTGTTTTGTTATCGTAGTGTTGCTAATGTATTTCCTTGTTTTGACATTTATGGTTCGGGTGTAATCTAACAGGGTGTGGTAAAGGATGGTATGGTGCTGACTGTTCCCAGCCTTGTCACTACTGCTCAGACAACGACTGTGACCCAGTAAGCGGAACATGCAAAAGGAGTTGCAAAAATGACAATCTTTGTAGTGGTATGTTTTTAGTCACTATTTAGTTTAATTATTAATTCTATTTTTAATATCTAAACTAAGCGCTAAACCCACAAGGGCCACAGCGCTGCAGGGTCGGATGTGCGAAAGATGAAATATACGAATATTTAATTTGAAAATTACGGTAAATTTGTGACTCGCATCTATTCTGTGTGTATCACAGTTGACTTAAGAAATCGTAATGACACGATTGCAAATAAACCATACCCCCGGCCGGGATTGAACCCGCGGTCATAGAGTCTCAAAACTCCAGCCCGTCGCGCTAGCCACTAGACCAGCTAGCCACAATAAGATTCATCCAACTAGGTATATTTCTACACCATAGGAAAGTTAGCACAGGCACCTCTGTGACCACAAATGCAAGTTTTTACAGACGAATCTCCAGCTAGCGTGGCCGTGACGAACTTCTAGCTCAAGTCCCTTCACTGCCGTCAACATGACTTAAGAAATCGTAATGACACGATTGCAAATAAACCATACCCCCGGCCGGGATTGAACCCGCGGTCATAGAGTCTCAAAACTCCAGCCCGTCGCGCTAGCCACTAGACCAGCTAGCCACAATAAGATTCATCCAACTAGGTATATTTCTATGACCGCGGGTTCAATCCCGGCCGGGGGTATGGTTTATTTGCAATCGTGTCATTACGATTTCTTAAGTCATGTTGACGGCAGTGAAGGGACTTGAGCTAGAAGTTCGTCACGGCCACGCTAGCTGGAGATTCGTCTGTAAAAACTTGCATTTGTGGTCACAGAGGTGCCTGTGCTAACTTTCCTATGGTGTAGAAATATACCTAGTTGGATGAATCTTATTGTGGCTAGCTGGTCTAGTGGCTAGCGCGACGGGCTGGAGTTTTGAGACTCTATGACCGCGGGTTCAATCCCGGCCGGGGGTATGGTTTATTTGCAATCGTGTCATTACGATTTCTTAAGTCATGTTGACGGCAGTGAAGGGACTTGAGCTAGAAGTTCGTCACGGCCACGCTAGCTGGAGATTCGTCTGTAAAAACTTGCATTTGTGGTCACAGAGGTGCCTGTGCTAACTTTCCTATGGTGTAGAAATATACCTAGTTGGATGAATCTTATTGTGGCTAGCTGGTCTAGTGGCTAGCGCGACGGGCTGGAGTTTTGAGACTCTATGACCGCGGGTTCAATCCCGGCCGGGGGTATGGTTTGTATCACAGTTAATAGAGTTAATGGGAATTCTGTATAAACATCTCAGGATTTACATTAATTTTCTTATTGTAAAATATATTAATGACTTTCCTCTCACATGATTCTTCGTCATAAATTTGTGGCTGTGTACGTGTTCAAGTCTAGCCTTAAGTGTGGTAATATTTTGTCATTGTTGTTAATGTCTGCCTATATTATGAAGTGTTGTGTCTTGGTGGCTAAAACTGATTTTCAATATATAATAGGTAAAAGACCTTGGGATTTACCTCGTCTGCGAACTCCGCCGTCAGTGACCGTCGTAAACCAGACTTCAGTTTTAGTGAGTTTCTCAGCTTGGACACGTGAAAAAGATGATGGATCTAATAACATTATTATTATAAGTTACCGCCTTCAGTTCCAGAGGGAGGATAATGACACTTGGATGGATATGAAAACTTTGAGTGCCATTGTGGTGTCAGGCCTGCGTGAAGGTACAGTTGACTGAATATACTAATTACATATTTTAGTTTACATAGGCGTGCTTTCTTTAAATAGTTGATATTAATATGTTTAATGTTTCCTGTACCTTTGCTACATACCTTCTCTTTCATCCGACCATTTACTACTCTATTTGTAAGCAATTAATTTCAGTGTGTGTACTATAATTTAAATTTGCATCTTGTTTTTGCAAGGGGTAGTTCTAAAAGCTTTTGTTTGTTTGTATCATTTCTATAAAACACTTGTAGTTGGATGTGCTTCATGGAAGCGACTTAACTTTTACAACTCTATTACTTACGTCTGGCTTCCCTTATAGTGGTCCACCAGTGACCACTGCTGCATCTTTCTACATCTTTTGCAACTGGTAAATTTGTGGCTCAACTTATCGATTTTACCTACTTCCACTAGTTGGCCGCACCCACATGTGATGTCTTCAACTACCGTCTTTCTCCTCTGGCTCCCATATGTTTTCATCCTCATGCCTCTACAAGAAGACCTGCGTCGGGAAACAATTGTCCTGTTTCCTGACGAATCAGTTTGTGGGTACTGTGTGTCTCCTAATGCAAGAAAAACAGATGTGATTCTGTGACTTTGGTAAAGAAAATGGAAGCACTGTATTAATAGTCTTAAAAGTTCTGTATTTGTGATGGAAACTAACCGTGAGTTTTGTGTGAATGAATCAACTATTCGTACAAATGGAAATGATTAAAAAACTAACAGCATTTATATTCAGTACCATAATACAAACTGTCATCCGGTCAAAAGAATTTAATAGCTCACTGTACCCAAGTAAAATTGAAAAGTTACTGAATGTATGGAATGAGGAAAAAAGAAAGTAGCTCCACATAGTGCTCTGATAATAAGAAGGTACAGATGAATGTATTATTGTAGAGAATAAAGTCACAATACCACCACTGGAACAATACACAGATAACCCGCACATGGGAGAAAGAAACTTACAACGACGTTTCGGTCTGACTTGAACCATTAACTAATCACTATAACTAGTTCCTGTGATTAATGATCCCAGACGTCGTTATAAGTTTCTTCTGTGTGAGGGTTTTTGTGTATTATTTTAGACTTGTATTCATCAGGAAGGTACCGAATGTATAAGCTTTGTTTGAAGTTTGTTCATCTATTTCTCTCACTAGCCATGAATAACATGAATAACACAATAGAGAGGTAAACTTTATAAAAGATTTTTTTAATTATTACCTATGTACTCTCCATAGAGTTGATCGAACACCTTGATCCTGGTTACAACTACGTGATGAAGGTGCTGCTGGAGACTGTTCTTGGTGCTGCTGATGGCTCCACCAACAAAAGAGTTCACAATGTTACCTTTTTTACTGAATGTGTCGGTAAGGATTTTATTAATACCCGATTTCACTTCCTGTAGTGCTGACGAAATTCCTTTTTACCCGCGTAACAATATTGTACAGTAAACTTTTTGAATAATGGCACCCTTGGGGATTAAAGTGCCGTTATTTCGACTCTTCCGTTGTTTAGAAAGTTTTTGTTTTGACTGTTTAATATTTTACAATGTTGACGATCCAATGTTATATTCTGTCATTAACACACTTCTTATCCTCTCCCCTCTCTTGTTTATTATATCAAGTTAAGTTTGTCACATAAGATTTAATGTTGTTCGTTTTTTCTTCACTTCACTTGCAAGTTTACGAGACATTTCTCTGAGTTATTAACTTTCTCTAATTAATTACATCTACAGCAAAGGTAAAATGGCCTTGTATACTGTAGCATGATATGTGTTTACTGTAGCATGCTCTGTGTACTGTGGCATGCTATGTGTATTCTGTAACATGTTATGTGTATACTGTAGCATGCTGTGTATACTGCAGCATGCTATGGGTATACTGCAGCATGCTATGTGTATACTGCAGCATGCTATGTGTGTACTGCAGCATGCTATGTGTATACTCCAGCATGCTATGTGTATACTGCAGCATGCTATGTGTATACTCCAGCATGCTATGTGTATACTGCAGCATGCTATGTGTATACTGCAGCATGCTATGTGTGTACTGCAGCATGCTATGTGTTTACTGCAGCATGTTATGTGTATACTGTAGCATGTTGTGTGTTTAGTATAGCATGTTATGTGTATACTGCAGCATGCTATGTGTATACTGCAGCATGCTATGTGTGTACTGCTGGCTTAGCGCTTCTTTTTTATTATATTAATAATATGTATATACTGCAGCATGCTATGTGTATACTGCAGCATGCTATGTGTATACTGCAGCATGCTATGTGTATACTGCAGCATGCTATGTGTATACTGCAGCATGCTATGTGTTTACTGCAGCATGTTATGTGTATACTGCAGCATGCTATGTGTATACTGCAGCATGCTATGTGTATACTGCAGCATGCTATGGGTATACTGCAGCATGCTATGTGTATACTGTAGCATGTTGTGTGTTTACTATAGCATGTTATGTGTATACTGCAGCATGTTATGTGTATACTGTAGCATGCTGTGTATACTGTAGCATGCTGTGTATACTGTAGCATGCTGTGTATACTGTAGCATGCTGTGTATACTGTAGCATGCTGTGTATACTGTAGCATGCTGTGTATACTGTAGCATGCTGTGTATACTGTAGCATGCTGTGTATACTGTAGCATGCTGTGTATACTGTAGCATGTTATGTGTAAACCAGGTGAACCTCACAAATGGGCGCTGTATAAATGGCGGCTATTTCAGTGTGCCGTTAGGTAGAGTGTGCCGTTATTTGGGTGCCGCAATTTCGACAGTTTAATACATCTAGTTTGCGAATTGATCTTATAAAAACAAGAATATCAATCAACTAATATACACTTTTCTTTTAGATCCAGTAGCTGGGAATATTGAGGTTGAAGTCACCAATCACTCTGCTGTTGTGAACTGGGTATGAAATTTTCAGTATTAATGTTAAGTATATTGATATAAGATAGTGTGTGGATGTTATAGCCTCATAGTTAGGGATTATAATGGCTGGAAATATGCTATGGCCATGCACAATTTGATTAGGATAGGTGAGGTTTGTCAGGAAACAGGACAAGTCTTTCCTCACGCAGGCCTTAGTTGTATGATGACCCGCAGCTGGAATTTTATGTCATCTGACCGAGGCCTTCTGCTGGCTTACCGGTTCACTTTTTCAAAAAAATGTGTTTGTAATTATATAAACTCAGTTTGATTCCCAACATGTACGAGATATATTGACATCTCACAGAGCTTGTTTTGGATTATCTAGTAAAGCGGGTTTAAAATGACTTTTCTTGTGTACATAATAGTTAATTGTGCAGCACATGTTATTGAACAAAGATAATGGGAATTAGTGTACATCTGCATTGTATTTATATAATTTACTTTGTATTTTACTCTTTAAAAAATGTGAAAGCATTTTTTTACCTCATCTGCCGTCTCCTGCCAAGGCACAGGGTGACTTTGAGAAGTTTTATCTCTATGTTAAAGTGTTTTATATATATGCAGAGATGTAAACTCTATTTTTCACTGGAACTGTTTATATATTTAATTTTATTTATTATCTCTTGACAGTGGGTCTTATACTTTAATTGAGAATGATGTAATGTGTTGTAATATAATTTATCAATTCATTAATTTCATCAATTTTGGCTGTTATTATATATGAATATTTTTGTCAGTGTGACAGTAGTGAATTTGTGTTATTACAGACAGATCCAGGGAACCATGAACGATGTGGTATACTCTATCAGGTGCAACTGATACCCGGAACGTCCAAGAAAATTATTCAGAACGAGATAATTCTACGACCACCTTTTGACCTGCAGAATCTGAAGCCTGACACTCAATATAACGTTACAGTCATCGCCAGAAAAAATGGAACAGAAGAGTTATTTGTTATCAGTAATGTGTTCTCTACACTTCCAAATGGTAACAAATTTGTTGAATATTCTGTATATTGTAGTTTTTAACAAGTGTTCAACTCACTGTAAATGTTACAGCTGACTCAATGATCGCAGTGTAAGGATTTTACCCCAAAGTCTTGCTTACTCTGACCCCCCCCCCCCCCCCGCAGGTACTTAGTGCCTGCACAGGGACACTGGCCTGCACCTAGTCTCGAGTATGTAGAGGTTTTTTGGACAGCTTAACTAACCTTCCTCTTAATGTCCTTGGCTGATGCAACTCCTTTTGTGTAAAATGATCATATAATCCTATATTTAATTCACATCTGTAATGACTTGATCAATAGTCTTGATTTCAAGTGACTGCACTCAGAAAATGGTTTTATATAGAATATGACTTTATGTTTGTGTCTAACCAAGTAACTTGCTCAGCATCCACCAATAACTAGGTTTAATCTCATTGGAGGGGCGAAGAACAAGAGGGAATATTATCACATGTTAAATAAAAGGCATAGACAGGGTAGACAAGGATAAACTCTTGACCAGAAACACAACAAGAAAAGGAGTGGGGGCAGTTGATTACTGGAAATTACAAACCTAAATGAGCCACATGGACATTAAGATGTAGTTCTTAATTGTAGAAGAGGAAAGTAAGTGGAAAAAGGTCAGCAATGATACAGTGGAAGACATGACAAGGCTCTGTTATGTCAAGTCGATTGAGAGTCGAGAGGCAGGATCAAGAACTTTAGCTCGCTCCCTGCAAATTCTAATAGATGTTGTAATTACAAGTATCTGTATTTTCCGTCATATAAGATCCAATTTTTATTAAGTCAAGTTCAACAAACACACTGCATCTTATACAATTCAGTACAATACAGGTTTATTTTTCTTCAGTATATAAAATGTAGTTTACATGTAATAAAATACTGTTAATTGAGCACAAAAGAAAGCCGGTGTATTTCAGGCAGACTTTGGTCATATCAAGAATATTACTAGGAAATAAACGAAAAATAAGTTTTTAAGGGGAAGCAAAGCGTTAAAAAAAATCAGATTTATACAAATCCGTCTATTATATGTTGTGCAGCACCCAGCCAGCCCGTCGTGTCAGTGATGAGTGAAGCCGTAAGAAGACTCGATGTGTCCTGGGTACTGCCTCAGGACTCCAGTAGGGCAGACTCATATGATGTGAAATATCAGGTAAGTTGCAAGAATTTTTGCTCTCTTCAGAAGTTTCTTGATCCGAGGAATTGGAGTAATTCCTTCATCGAGTCAAACCTGGTTGCTTCCCATTCTTCAGGCGCTGTGACCCATTCTGGTTTAGCGCTTTCAAATGAATACAGTAGTGTGAAAATTACTGTTGTATGTGACATCTTCACTTAAGCGCTTCGCTAAACACGATGATGGTTTAAATTTCATGGAGCGCTAAGCGCGTATGGGCGCTTATTTATGATTACAATAATATTATTATAATCAAAAAGAAGCGCTAAGCCACAAGGACTATACAGCATTACAATAATAATGGACAGCATATCATATTTTGCAGATGATGAACATCATACACATGTGGTGAGGCTTCATATATATAAATGTGGTGCAAATTATGAGACTTTATACATGTGCAAATGATGAAGCTTCATACATAGATATGGTGCAAATTATGAGGCTTCATAAATAAATGTAGTGCATATGATGAGGCTTCATACATAGATGTAATGCTTTGTGCACTGATATTGATAGTTTGGTTGTGCTGTGAATACAAATATTAGTATACGTGGTGCTGCATGCACTCTATTAGTAATATGTTCATATGCTGTAGAGCAGTTCCCCTGAACGAATCTACCTGGACTTCCTACTCATTTCTGCAATATTGCAAACCATTGAAAATGTATTGATTGAAACACGAAAGGCCTAGAGCTATCATTCAACTCCCCATGGGTAGTTGGATGTATTGGGAAGATGGCGGGAATATTTTGAGGAACTGCTAAATGTTGATGAAGAGAGGGAGGCAGTAATTTTATGCATTGGCCAGGAGTGAAGAAGAGCCGGATGTGAGTGTGAGGAGGTGCGTGAGGCATTTGGGTAGAATGAAAGGGGCTAAAGCACTGTAACTGATGGGATCATGACAGGAATGTTAAAAGCAGGTGGGGATATAGTTTTGGAGTGCTTAGTACTTTTTCTCAAATGTATGAAAAAGTTGAAGATACCTAGGGATTGGCAGAGATCGTGCATGGTTCCTTCATATAAATGAAAGGGGGGACAAAAGAGAATGTAAAAATTATAGGGAAATAAGCTTACTGAGTATACCAGGTAAACTGTACATGTATAAGGTTATTATTGAAAGAATTAGAAGTAAGACGGAGAGCAGGATCGCAGATGAACAAGGAGGCTTTAGAATGGGTAGAGAATGTGTAAACCAAGTGTTTACATTGAATCATATAAGTGAACAATATTTAGATAATAGTAGGGAAGTTTTCATTGTTTTTATGGATTTAGAAAAGGCATATGATAGGGTGGACAGGGGAGCAATGTAGCAGATGTTTTAAGTGTATGGAATAAGAAATAAATTACTAAATGCTGTAAAGAGTTTTTATGAGGACAGTGAGGCTCAGGTTAGGGTGTGTAGGAGAGAGGTAGATTACTTTCCAGGAAAAACGTTGAAAGGTGATGAAGGTATCAAACTAGTTAGGTAAAACAAAATGGATATGAGATTGCATGGAGTATTTAAGAAGTAAATGTGTTCAAATATCTGGGAATAGACTTATTATGTGTCTCCATCGTGAAGTGGAACAGAATTCTTCCTCCATAAGCCATGCGTGTCATAAGTGGCGACTAAAATGCCGGAAGCAAGAGGCTAGTAACCCCTTCTCCTGTATATATTACTAAATATAAAAGGAGAAACTTTGGTTTTTCTTTTGGGCCACCCTGCCTCGGTGGGATACGGCAAGAGCGTTGAAAGAAAGAAGAAAGACTTATCAGCGAATGGGTGTATGAAAGACGAGGTAAACCAAAGAATTGACGAAAGAAAAACTGTTTGTGGTGAACTGAGGTACCTGTGAAGACCAAAAACGTTATCTATGGATGCAAAGAGTATAGTGGTACCAACACTCTCATAAAGGTGTGAAGCATGGGTAGCAAATGCTGCAGCAAGAAGAAAGTTGGAGGCAGTGGTGGTGTCTAAGGGCAATGTGTGGTGTAAATATGCAGAGAATTCGTAGTGTGGAAATTAGGAGGAGGTGTGGAGTTACTAAAATTATTATTCATAGGACTGAAGAGGGGTTGGTGAGGTGGTTTGGTCATTTAGAAAGATTGGAGGAAAATAGAATGACTTGGAGGGTGTATAAATCCGTAGTGGAGGGGAGGAGGGGTAGGGTCGTACTGGGATAGAATGGAGGGAGGGGGTAAATGAGGTTTTGTGTGCAAGGGGCTTGGACATGCAGCAGGCATTTGTGAGTGTGTTAGGAGTGAATGAAGATAAATGATTTTGGGACCTGACAAGCTGTTGCAGTGTGAGCAGGGTAACATTTTGTGAAGGGATTCAGGAGAACCGGTTAACCGGACTTCAGTCCTGGTGTTAAGTACAATGCCTGCACTTTAAAGAAGGGATTTAGGATATTGGCTGTTTGGAGTGACATCAAAACTGTCGTATCCGAGCGCCTCTGCAAAGACAGTGATTATGTATGAACGATGGTGAAAGTGTTGATGATGGTGAGTGATTTATTTTGGGTCACCCTACCTCGGTGGGATACGGCCGGTTTTGTTGAAAGAATATATATATATATATATATATATATATATATATATATATATATATATATATATATATATATATATATATATATATATATATATATATATATATATATATATATATATATATATATATGGATGGATTTATGAAGGATGAGGTTAATCATAGAATTGATGAGGGAAAAAAGGTGAGTGGTGCGTTGAGGTATATGTGGAGTCAAAAAACGTTATCTATGGAGGCAAAGAAGGGAATGTATGAAAGTATAGTAGTACCAACACTCTTATATGGGTGTGAAGCTTGGGTGGTAAATGCAGCAGCGAGGAGACGGTTGGAGGCAGTGGAGATGTCCTGTTTAAGGGCAATGTGTGGTGTAAATATTATGCAGAAAATTCGGAGTGTGGAAATTAGGAGAAGGTGTGGAGTTAATAAAAGTATTAGTCAGAGGGCAGAAGAGGGGTTGTTGAGGTGGTTTGGTCATTTAGAGAGAATGGATCAAAGTAGAATGACATGGAAAGCATATAAATCTATAGGGGAAGGAAGGCGGGGTAGGGGTCGTCCTCGAAAGGGTTGGAGAGAGGGGGTAAAGGAGGTTTTGTGGGTAAGGGGCTTGGACTTCCAGCAAGCGTGCGTGAGCGTGTTAGATAGGAGTGAATGGAGACGAATGGTACTTGGGACCTGACGATCTGTTGGAGTGTGAGCAGGGTAATATTTAGTGAAGGGATTCAGGGAAACCGGTTATTTTCATATAGTCGGACTTGAGTCCTGGAAATGGGAAGTACAATGCCTGCACTTTAAAGGAGGGGTTTGGGATATTGGCAGTTTGGAGGGATATGTTGTGTATCTTTATATGTGTATGCTTCTAGACTGTTGTATTCTGAGCACCTCTGCAAAAACAGTGATAATGTGCGAGTGTGGTGAAAGTGTTGAATGATGATGAAAGTATTTTCTTTTTGGGGATTTTCTTTCTTTTTTGGGTCACCCTGCCTCGGTGGGAGACGGCCGACTTGTTGAAAAATATATATATATATATATATATATATATATATATATATATATATATATAAATATATATATATATATATATATATATTATATATATAAAATATATTTTTTTTTTTTCAACAAGTCGGTCGTCTCCCACCGAGGCAGGGTGACCCAAAAAAGAAAGAAAATCCCCAAAAAGAAAATACTTTCATCATCATTCAACACTTTCACCAAACTCACACATTATCACTGCTTTTGCAGAGGTGCTCACAATACAACAGTTTAGAAGCATATACGTATAAAGATACACAACATATCCCTCCAAACTGCCAATATCCCAAACTCCTCCTTTAAAGTGCAGGCATTGTACTTCCCATTTCCAGGACTCAAGTCCGACTATATGAAAATAACCGGTTTCCCTGAATCCCTTCACTAAATATTACCCTGCTCACACTCCAACAGATCGTCAGGTCCCAAGTATCATTCGTCTCCATTCACTCCTATCTAACACGCTCATGCACGCTTGCTGGAAGTCCAAGCCCCTCGCCCACAAAACCTCCTTTACCCCCTCTTTCCAACCCTTTCGAGGACGACCCCTACCCCTCTTTCCTTCCCCTATAGATTTATATGCTTTCCATGTCATTCTACTTTGATCCATTCTCTCTAAATGACCAAACCACCTCAACAACCCCTCTTCTGCCCTCTGACTAATGCTTTTATTAACTCCACACCTTCTCATACTTTCCACACTCCGAATTTTCTGCATAATATTTACACCACACATTGCCCTTAGACAGGACATCTCCACTGCCTCCAACCGTCTCCTCGCTGCTGCATTTACCACCCAAGCTTCACATCCATATAAGAGTGTTGGTACTACTATACTTTCATACATTCCCTTCTTTGCCTCCATAGATAACGTTTTTTGACTCCACATATACCTCAACGCACCACTCACCTTTTTTCCCTCATCAGTTCTATGGTTAACCTCATCCTTCATAAATCCATCCGCCGACACGTCAACTCCCAAGTATCTGAAAACATTCACTTCTTCCATACTCCTCCTCCCCAATTTGATATCCAATTTTTCTTTATCTAAATCATTTGATACCCTCATCACCTTACTCTTTTCTATGTTCACTTTCAACTTTCTACCTTTACACACATTCTCAAACTCATCCACTAACCTTTGCAGTATTTCTTTAGAATCTCCCATAAGCACAGTATCATCAGCAAAAAGTAACGGTGTCAATTCCCATTTTGAATTTGATTCCCCATAATTTAATCCCACCCCTCTCCCGAACACCCTAGCATTTACTTCTTTTACAACCCCATCTATAAATATATTAAACAACCATGGTGACATTACACATCCCTGTCTAAGACCTACTTTTACCGGGAAGTATTCTCCCTCTCTTCTACACACCCTAACCTGAGCCTCACTATCCTCATAAAAGCTCTTTACAGCATTTAGTAACTTACCACCTATTCCATATACTTGCAACATCTGCCACATTGCTCCTCTATCCACTCTATCATATGTCTTTTCTAAATCCATAAATGCAATAAAAACTTCCCTACCTTTATCTAAATACTGTTCAAATATATGCTTCAATGTAAACACTTGATCTACACATCCCCTACCCACTCTGAAGCCTCCTTGCTCGTCCGCAATTCTACATTCTGTCTTACCTCTAATTTTTTCAATTATAACCCTACCGTATACTTTTCCTGGTATACTCAGTAAACTTATTCCTCTATAATTTCTACAATCTCTTTTGTCCCCTTTCCCTTTATATAAAGGGGCTATACATGCTCTCCGCCAATCCCTAGGTACCTTCCCCTCTTTCATACATTTATTTATATATATATATATATATATATATATATATATATATATATATATATATATATATATATATATATATATATATATATATATATATATATATATATATATATATATTCAACAAGTCGGCCGTCTCCCACCGAGTCAGGGTGACCCAAAAAGAATGAAAATCCCCAAAAAGAAAATACTTTCATCATCCTTCAATACTTTCACCTCATACCTAATCACTGTTTTTGCAGAGGTGCTCAGAACACAACAGTTTAGAAGCATATACGTTTAAAGATACACAACATATCCCTCCAAACTGCCAATATCCCAAACCCCTCCTTTAAAGTGTAGGCATTGTACTTCCATTTCCAGGACTCAAGTCCGACTATATAAAATAAATATTGCCCTGCTCACACTCCAACAGATCGTCAGGTCCCAAGTACCATTCGTCTCCATTCACTCCTATCTAACACGCTGATGCACGCTTGCTGGAAGTCCAAGCCCCTCACCACAAAACCTCCTTTACCCCCTCTCTCCAACCCTTTCGAGGACGACCCCTACCCCGCCTTCCTTCCCCTATAGATTTATATGCTTTCCATGTCATTCTACTTTGATCCATTCTCACTAAATGACCAAACCACCTCAACAACCCCTCTTCTGCCCTCTGACTAATACTTTTATTAACTCCACACCTCCTAATTTCCACACTCCGAATTTTCTGAATAATATTTACACCACACGCTGCCCTTAGACAGGACATCTCCACTGCCTCCAACCGCCTCCTCGCTGCAGCATTTACCACCCAAGCTTCACACCCATATAAGAGTGTTGGTACCACTATACTTTCATACATTCCTTTCTTTGCCTCCATAGATAACGTTCTTTGACTCCACATATACCATGGAGACAAGGTGACCTATAAAAGAAAGAAACACTTTCACCATCATTCACACATAATCACTGTCTTTGCGGAGTAGCTCAGATACGACACTTCAGATGTCACTCCAAACAGTCAGTGTCCCAAATATCCCTTGTAAAGTGCAGGCATTGTACTTCCCACTTAATAAGTCCGGCTAACCGGTTTTCATGAATTCCTTCAAAAAATATTACCCTGCTTACACTCCAACAGCTCGTCAGGTCCCAAAAACCATTCGTCTCCATTCACTTCTGTCTAACACGCTCACACATGCCTATTGCATGTCCAAGCCCCTTGCACACAAAACTTCTTTTACCCCTTCCCTCCATCCTTTCCTGGGATGACTCCTACCCCTCCTCCCCTCCACTACAGATTTATACACCCTCTCTAAATGACCAACCCACCTCAACAACCTCACTGTAGCCCTCTGGCTAATACTTTTAATAACTCCACACCTCCTCCTAATTTTCAAACTACGAATTCTCTGCATAATATTTACACCACACATTGCCTTTAGATACGTCATCTCCACTGCCTCCAACCTTCTCGCTGCAGCATTTACAACCCTATGCTTCACGCCCATATACCACTATACTCTCATACGTTCCCTTCTTTGCCTCCATCAATTACTTTTTTTGTCTCCACAGATACCTCAATGCCCCACTCATCTTTTTTCCTTTATCAATTCTATGGTTAACCTATTCCTTCATAAACCCATCTACTGGCAAGTCTACTCCCAAATATCTGAACATATTCACTTCTTCCATAATCCCTCCCTCCAATGTGATATCCAATTTTTCTTTACCTATATTGTTTGATACCCTCATTACCTTACTCTTATCTATGTTCACTTCTATCCTTTACAGTAGATGCTGATGTAATCCTGTTGATGTCAAGTCTCCCAGGAAATTCACCTTCTTTTTACATGTTCATTTGAGTGTAACCGACCATTAAGTATAGTTCACTTGCCTCTTCTCTGCATCTCGCAAATACTGAATTGAAAGTCTTATTAATATAAATTACTTTTTTTAATTATTTGGTTATTTTGTATTTAATGCCTTTTTGCATTTGTGTTTATAGTGTATTCTTACTACTTTCCAGTGCATTTTAATTTAAAGGCTTCAGCACAAAGATGACGTTTTCTTTTATAATTACAGCTAGCTAAGTATAAGGCTTGTGATCATCCAGCTGCACAACAGGATTGGGTTATCTTACCTGTTAATAATACTAATAGCGTTGAACTTGAAGATCTTAAGAGCTATGCTACATATAATGTCTGTGTCACAGCCAAGAACACTGGTGGAACAAGCGAGGAGACATGTTCAACAGCTAGTACACTGCAAGAAGGTAAGTGCTGATAATGTTATTATTATTATTATTATTAAAGATTAGCCGGTATTCTCCCGGCCCGGGCCTTTTCCAAGTGGTGGCCCGGCCTTGGCTCCCTCTTTAGGGAGTGTCTGAGACCTAAGTCTCCCATGGGAGGAGGCACAAGTACCTCCTCATCTTTGGGACCAATTGTCCCCAGGCCTAACCACAAGCTAGGCCTCTCTGGTCTGCCATCCCCGCCCCAAGGGGGCTAATGGGAATGACAGTCTTATGAGCTAAAGGCTCGGGCTCAGGCACCTACCCTACCCTAGAAGGGTTAGGCATGGTGTCGATGCTGATAATGTTACTTAAGGATTAACTGATAGAAGGAAGACTGATGACTAAAAATCATATACATCAAGTAAATAATAGTTAATTTTATAATTGTTCTGGATATAATAATAGTCAAAATGAATTCTATCTATATTAGCTATATTCTTTATGTATCAGAACTTCATCAAATTTTGTTATTGGCGTTCATTCCTCTTTACTCTTTTTTTTTTCAACAAGTCGGCCGTCTCCCACCGAGGCGGGGTGACTCAAAAAGAAAGAAAATCCCCAGAAAGAAAATACTTTCAACATCATTCAACACTTTCTCCTCACTCATGCATAATCACTGTTTTTGCAGAGGTGCCCAGAACACAACAGTTGAGAAGCATATACGTATAAAGATACACAACATATCCCTCCAAACTGCCAATATCCCAAACCCCTCATTTAAAGTGCAGGCATTGTACTTCCCATTTCCAGGACTCAAGTCCGACTATATGAAAATAACCGGTTTTCCTGAATCCCTTCACTAAATATTACCCTGCTCACACTCCAACAGCTCGTCAGGTCCCAAATACCATTCGTCTCCATTCACTCCTAACACGCTCACGCATGCTTGCTGGAAGTCCAAGCCCCTCGCCCACAAAACCTCCTTTACCCCCTCCCTTCAACCTTTTCGAGGACGACCTCTGCCCCGCCTTCCTTCCCCTACAGATTTATATGCTCTCCATGTCATTCTACTTTGATCCAGTCTCTCTAAATGACCAGACCACCTCAACAACCCCTCTTCAGCCCTCTTGACTAATAATTTTATTAACTCCACACCTCCTAATTTCCACACTCCGAATTCTCTGCATAATATTTACACCACACATTGCCCTTAGACAGGATATCTCCACCGCCTCCAACCGCCTCCTCGCTGCAGCATTTACAACCGAAGCTGCACACCCATATAAGAGTGTTGGTACTACTATACTTTCATACATTCCCTTCTTTGCCTCCATAGATGTTTTTTGTCTCCACATATACCTCAATGCACCACTCACCTTTTTTCCTTCATCAGTTTTATGGTTAACCTCATCCTTCATAAATCCATCCGCTGACACATCAACTCCCAAATATCTGAAACCATTCACTTCTTCCATACTCCTCCTCTCCAATATGATATCCAATTTTTCTTTATCTAAATCATTTGATACCCTCATCACCTTACGCTTTTCTGTGTTCACTTTCAACTTTCTACCTTTACACACTCTCCCACTAACCTTTGCAACTTTTCTTTAGAATCTCCCATAAGCACAGTACCATCAGCAAAAAGTAACTCTGTCAATTCACATTTTGTATTTAATTCCCCATAATTTAATCCCACCCCTCTCCCCAACACCCTAGCATTTACTTCTTTTACAACCCCATCTATAAATATATTAAACAACCATGGTGTCGTTACACATCCCTGTCTAAGACCTACTTTTACCGGGAAGTATTCTCCCTCTCTTCTACCCACCCTAACCTGAGCCTCACTATCGTCATAAAAACTCTTTACAGCATTTAGTAAGTTACCACCTATTCCATATACTTGCAACATCTGCCACATTGCTCCCCTATCCACTCTATCATATGCCTTTTCTAAATCCATAAATGCAATGAAAACTTCCCTACCTTTATCTAAATATTGTTCACATATATGCTTCAATGTAAACACTTTATCTACATATCCCCTACCCACTCTGAAGCCTCCCTGCTCATCCGCAATCCTACAGTATGTCTTACCTGTAATTCTTTCACTAATAACCCTACCATACACTTTTCCTGGTATACTCAGTAAACTAATTCCTCTATAATTTTTACAATTTCTTTTGTCCCCCTTCCTTTATATAAAGGAATTATACATGTTCTCTGCCTATCCTTAGGTACCTTCCCCTCTTTCATATATTTATTAAAAAAAAAATACCAACCTCTCCAACACTATATCCCCCCCCCTGCTTTTAACTTTTCTATCATGATCCCGTTGGTTTCAGTTGCTTTACCCCGTATCATTCTACGTAATGCCTCACGCACCTCCCCCACACTCACATTCTGCTCTTCATCACTCCTTAAACCCCTCATGGAAGGTTCCTTGATGTTGGTGAGGGGCTCTTGATTTAGGGAATTGGAACTGTGCTCCAGTTCCCCGAATTAAGCCTGAATGCCTTCCACATCCCCCCCCCGGGGTGCTGTATAAACCTACGGGTTTAGCGCTTCCCCTTTGATTATAATAATAATAATAATTCACTCCTTAAAGATGGTATACCTCCCTGGCCAGTGCATGAAATTACCGCCTGCTTTTCTTCGACATTTAAAAGTTCCTCAAAATATTCCTGCCATCTACCCAATACCTCCATCTCCCCATCTACTAACTCCCCTACTCTGTTTTTAACTGACAAATTCATTCGTTCCCTAGGCTTCCTTAACTTGTTTATCTCGCTCCAAAATTTTTTCTTATTGTCTTCAAAATTTCCTGACAGTGCCTCTCCCACTCTATCATCTGCTCTCCTTTTACACTCTCTTCACGTTTCTTTTACTCTCCATATACTCTGCTCTTCTTATAACACTTCTGCTTTGTAAAACCTCTCATAAGCTACCTTTTTCTCTTTTATCACACCCTTTACTTCATCATTCCACCAATCACTCCTCTTTCCTCCTGCACCCACACTCCTATAGCCACAAACTTCTGCCACACATTCTAATACTGCATTTTTAAAACTATTCCAACCTTCTTCAACCCCCCCCCCCCCACTACTCATATTTGCACCAGCCCACCTTTCTGCCAATAGTCGCTTATATCTCACCCGTACTACTTCCTCCCTTAGTTTATACACTTTCACCTCTCTCTTACTTGTTGTTGCCATTTTACTTTTGTCACATCTACCTCTTACTCTAACTGTAGCTACAACTAAATAATGATCCGATAATTGAGTTGCCCCTCTATAAACATGTACATCCTGGAGCCTACCCATCAACCTTTTATCCACCGATATATAATCTAACAAACTACTTTCATTACATGCTATATCATACCTTGTATATTTATTTATCCTCTTCTTCATAAAATATGTATTACTTATTACCAAACCTCTTTCTACACATAACTTAATTAAAGGCTCCCCATTTTCATTTACCCCTGGCACCCCAAATTTATCTATTACTCCCTCCACAACATTTTTACCCACTTTAGCATTGAAATCCACAACCACAAGTTCTCTCACACTTGGTTCAAAACTCCCCACTCACTCACTCAACATTTCCCAAAATCTCTCTCTCTCCTCTACACTTCTCTCTTCTCCAGGTGCATATATGCTTACTATAACCCACTTTTCACATCCAACCTTTATTTTACTCCACATAATCCTTGAATTAATACATTTATAGTCCCTCTTGTCCTGCCATAGCTTATCCTTCAACATTATTGCTACTCCTTCTTTAGCTCTAACTCTATTTAAAACCCCTGACCTAATCCCATTTACTTCTCTCCACTGAAACTCTCCCACCTCCTTCAGCTTTGTTTCACTTAAAGCCAGGACACCCAGCTTCTTCTCATTCATAACATCCACAATCATCTCTCTTATCATTCGCACAACATCCACGCACATTCAGACATCCCACTTTGACAATTTTCCTCTTATTTTTAGTAATCTGTACAGGAAAAGGGGTTACTAGCGCATTGTTCCCGGCATTTTAGTTGACTTTTACAACACGCATGGCTTACGGAGGAAAGATTCTTAATCCACTTCCCTATGGATATAAAAGGAAAAGCAATAAGAACAGGTACTATTAAGGTAAAATCAAAGAAAACTCAGATGAGTGTGTATAAATAAACGTGTACATGTATGTATAGTGTGACCTAAGTGTAAGCAGAAGTAGCAAGACATACCTGTAATCTTGCATATTTATGAGACAGACAAAAGACACCAGCAATCCTATCATCATGTAAAACAATTACAGGCTCTTATTTTACACTCACTTGGCAGGACGGTAGTACCTCCATGGGTGGTTGCTGTCTACCAACCTACTAGCTATCCTTAATAAATACAAGACTATGACCCGTGGAGGAAACACTTGTCCTGTTTCCTGACGAACCTCACCTAAAATAATAAATTCTAGTTGTTTTCAAATGCGTCGCAGCAGCACCATCAGGATCATCTATAATTTATTAACCAAGCTTAGTTTTATTCCAGATTCAATAACTTTATAGCAGACTTGTCACGGTGCGATTTTTATTAAAAACTGTGTGACTCACAATCTGCAGCACAGGTAATTAATTGAAAATGTTACTCAGCTTTCAGTAGTAAAGAAAAATACCTCCGCTCTTTGTAGTACAGGGAAATATCTTTGCTGTCTGTAGTTAAGGAAAATGCTACTCAGCTGTCTAGTAAAGAAAATGACCAAGGCTGAATTCATAGCTTAGGCTAATCCATGATAGCCTCATTGACAATCATCCATGTAAAAAATGTTTTCTTGAATACAAAGATACTTGTCAGTCGGTAGTAAATTCCTTATAAACGATAAAATAGACAATAATTACTTTATTCCTTAAAGCATTACAAGATAATACAAATAATTGATAAATACAGTTGTTACATATTGAATAATATAATAATAATATCCGTGTGGATATTATTATTATAGTCAAGAACCTTGTATTAGTCAAAATGGAAAATTACCACCAGCCTATTTGGGCGGTGATTCAACCAGTTCACCCCTTCATGGGTGGTTCCTTGATGCTGGTGAGGAGCTTTTGATCTAAGTAATTGAATTGAATTTGTCTGTTCTTTTTTGGGATCGAATCAGATTGCCTTCCATTTCCCAGGAGCTGTGTGACTCCAACATGTTTAGCGCTAACATTTCAATCCAGTGTAATAAATTTATTAATAATATAATCAGCGGTGACTGGTACGTGATCAAGGTTTACTCCCTCACCACAACCTTCACATGCCCAATGACGTGCAGAAGTCTGGTGATGCCCGGGCCAACTCCTTGATTGTATGCCCCGAAGACTCAAGTATAAAGCCTAATACTGAGAAATATTATGAGAAATGGTGATATTTTGAATATGTAAACACTGATGAAACATGAAATAAACACTAATCGATTTAAATATAAATCAACCAAATTTATTAAGTTCTTTTCCCCAAATGATTCCTCCTGTCAGAAAACACTTGTACTACTTCACTTTTTACATCAGCTGTGAAAATTCTTTTTCAGTGCTTATTAAAGCCAGGTTGGTCAGTCGCTCCTGTGACATTCAAGACCTCTGATTGTTTTTATTAATTTCAGTTTTGAAAATGACCTTTTACAACTTGAGGCTGAAAATGCAATTGTAAGCAGTAATGTGTACTCACCTATTTGTGGTTGCAGGGGTCGAGTCTTAGCTTCTGGCCCTGCCTCTTCACTGGTTGCTACTGGGTCCTCTCTCTTCCTGCTCCATGAGCTTTATCAAACCTCGTCTTAAAACTATGTATGGTTCCCGCGTCCACTACGGAACTTTCTAGGCTATTCCACTGCCTGGCAGCTCTATGACTGAAGAAATACTTCCTAACATCCCTTTGACTCATCTCAGTCTTCAACTTCCAATTGTGACCTCTTGTTTCTGTGTCCCCTCCCTGGAACATCCTGTCTTTGTCCACCTTGTCTATTCCGTGCAGTATTTTGTATGTTGTTATCATGTCTCCCCTGACCCTCCTGTCCTCCAGTGTCGTCAGGCCGATTTCCCTTAACCTTCCTTCATAGGACATTCCCCTTAGCTCTGGAACTAACCTTGTCGCAAACCTTTGCAATTTCTCTAATTTCTTGACGTGCTTGATCAAGTGCGGGTTCCAAACAGGTGCTGCATACTCCAGTATAGGCCTGGCGTACACGGTGTACAGTGTCTTGAACGATTCCTTACTAAGGTATCGGAACGCTGTTCTCAGGTTTGCCAGGCGCCCATATGCTGCAGCAGTTATCTGGTTGATGTGTGCTTCTGGAGACATGCTCGGTGTTATACTCACCCCAAGATCTTTCTCCTTGAGCGAGGTTTGCAGTCTTTGGCCACCTAGCCTATACTCCGTCTGCTGTCTTCTGTGCCCTTTCCCGATCTTCATGACTTTGCATTTGGCGGGGTTAAATTCGAGAAGCCAGTTGCTGGACTAGGTGTCCAGTCTGTCCAGGTGTCTTTGAAGTCCTGCCTGATCCTCATCTGATTTAATTCTCCTCATTAACTTTGCATCATCTGCAAACAGGGACACTTCTGAGTCTAACCCTTCCATCATGTCGTTCACATATACCAAAAATAGCACTGGCCCTAGGACTGACCCCTGTGGGAACCCGCTCGTCACAGGTGCCCACTGTGATACCTCATCACGTACCATGACTCGTTGTTGCCTCCCTGTCAGGTATTCTCTGATCCATTGCAGTTCCCTTCCTGTTATATGCGCCTGATCCTCTAGCTTCTGCACTAATCTCTTGTGAGGAACTGTGTCAAAGGCCTTCTTGCAGTCCAAGAAGATGCAATCAACCCACCCTTCTCTCTCATGTCTTACTTCTGTTACTTTATCATAAAACTCCAGAAGGCTTGTGACACAGGATTTGCCTTCCATGAATCCATGCTGGTTGGCATTTATACTCTTGTTCCGTTCCAGGTGCTCCACCACTCTCCTCCTGATAATCTTCTCCATAACTTTGCATACTATACACGTCAGCGACACAGGTCTATAGTTTAGTGCCTCTTTTCTGTCTCCTTTTTTAAAAATGGGAACTACATTTGCCGTCTTCCATACCTCAGGTAGTTGCCCAGTTTCCAGGGATGTGTTGAAGATTGTGGTAAGTGGCACACACAGCATATCTGCTCCCTCTCTAAGGACCCAAGGGGAGATGTTGTCCGGTCCCATTGCATTTGAGGTATCGATGCCCCTTAGCAGCTTCTTCACCTCCTCCTCATTTGTATGTATGTCATCCAACACTTGTTGGTATATTCCTTGCTGGTGTCCCCCTCTGTTCTGTCCCCCCAGAGGCCTTCCTGTCTCCACTGTAAATACTTCCTTAAATCTCATGTTGAGCTCCTCACATACTTCTTGATCGTTTCTTGTGAGTTCCCCACCTTCTTTCCTCAGCCTTATCACCTGGTCTTTGACTGTTGTCTTCCTCCTAATGTAGCTATACAGCAGTTTCGGGTCAGACCTGACTTTCGATGCTATGTCGTTTTCATACTGTCGCTGGGACTCCCTCCTTATCTGTGCATACTCGTTTCTGGCTCTTCTACTAAACTCCTTATTTTCCTGGGTCCTTTGTCTCCTGTACCTTTTCCATTCTCTGGTGCACTTAGTTTTTGCCTCCCTACACCTTCGGGTAAACCAAGGACTCGCTTTGGTCTTCCTATTACTTTTATTTCCCTTGGGAACAAACCTTTCCTCTGCCTCCTTGCACTTTGTTGTTACATATTCCATCATCTCGTTTACTGATTTTCCTACCAGTTCTCTGTCCCACTGAACCTTCTGCAGGAAGTTCCTCATACCTGTGTAGTCCCCCCTTTTATAGTTTGGCTTTTCCCATTCAATTCCTGTTACCTTCTCCACTTGTAACTCTACTATATAATCAAAACTCAGAACCATGTGATCGCTAGCTCCAAGGGGCCTCTCATACGTGATGTCCTCGATGTCTGAACTGCTCAGGGTGAAGACAAGATCCAGTCTTGCTGGGTCATCCTCCCCTCTCTCTCCGGTAGTGTCCCTGACATGTTGATGCATGAGGTTTTCCAGTAACCTTTATTCGGGGCATGTACACACCCTCATTTACAGGCTATCTCCCCCAACCAGCGAACCAGGTTGCTAAGAGTTGATGATGGGGCCCCGTCGTTCAACTAGTGACCAGGTTCTAGCCAATAAGAAGATGGTTTTGGCAATCGCAGAGGTTATGTGGGTACCGCTCTCCTGTCTGCCCTTGTCATTCCCATTCTAGAGCTGGTTGAAGCACGGTCTGCTATCTTGTGGCTTCTATTTCTGCTTTGCTTACCGTGGAGTGCACTATACTTATCTCTGTACATAGTGTACATATTGCTGTTATAAATTGGTGAAGGATAATATAAGTCTAAACTTTTTCTACTGTGTTTATTTTGCTCCCATTACACCCGGGGTAACAGGCCATTTGGATCCTGGGTTGTAATAGCTCTCCATGTTTCGGGACCCCCATGTGGCTCCAGGTTTTCCCAGTCGATCTCCCTGTGGTTGAAATCGCCCATTACCAGTAACTTTACTCTGCTCGAGTGAGCTCTTCTTGCCACCGCACCCAGTTCTGTGGTGGGTTACACATCACTCCAATGACTACTTTATGTTCTCCAGACTGAATTGTAACTACTATGTAGTCCCTTTCTCCAATCACTTCCATGCCTTCCATTTCCTCAAATCTCCATCGGCTTTTTATGAGCAGTGCAGCCCCTCCTCCCCCTCTACTCCTTCTATCTTTCCTCAGGATCTGATATCCCGGTGGGAAGATTGCGTCTGTTATTGTCTCAGCGAGTTTCGTTTCTGTGACTGCTATGATGTCTGGGGATTTCTCGCTGATTCTTTTGTGCCACTCCTCATATTTATTCGTTATTCCGTCCGCGTTTGTGTACCAAACTTTCAGCTTCTTTTCTATCACTGTGGTCCTGGGAGAATATTGGGGTTGGGGGAGTGAGAGCCTTGGTGGGGGCCTATGGGGAGCTGTGGTGTGGGTGGGGTTTGTGATGATGAGGGGGGTTGGGTCAGAATGCCCATAGGGGTAGCTGTTGGGGTGAGGTTTGTGATGTGGGGGTTGGTGGCAGAGGGAACAGTGTGTGGGTTCTGGTTTAGATTAATCAGTTGCGTTGGGATTGTCGCGGTTGGAGTCCTTCTGCGGGGTGTGTTTGCTCTTCCTCCTGTGTCTGGGTCCTGCTCATCTTCATCATTGCCTCTCGTTCCTCCTTGCATCTCTGTACCCTCTCTTTCAGTGTAGTATGAAACACACAGCGTGGGAGAGACTTCCCTTCCATACTGCAGTAAAGACTCCAGAGCATCTTTACCATCAGTGGGAATTATATTCCCTCCAGCTCGAAGGAACATCACCAAATCAATATTTCGTCATATAACTGAATGGCTGCCACATTATTATTATAATAATTTGCAAAGTCTGACTTTTTTGGGTTATCCTAGGTTCTCTACACATATACTGCTATGTATGATAATATATGTAACTATTTGTGTATACCTGAATAAATTTACTTGTTCGTCTTCAATTAGGGGGCACCATTTTCTCTGGACAGAAAGGGTACACCATGTTAAAGGAATAAAGGGTTAATTAACCACTGCCTCTGTAGTGCGATGAGCCTCCAAAAACTAATTTATCACCGCTGAAATTTCAAAATCACTATCTTATTTACATACTGGATCTTCCCCCTACTTGACTGCCCGGGGCCACCGCCCTTCGGCCCCCCTCTGCACGCCACTGCACATGCCAGACACTCGCCTCCATCAACCATAACAATGAGGGAATAGAGAGCATTTGTAAAGACTTATGACAAATACGATGGTAGAAAGGAAGGCAGAGAGGTGGAGGGTGAAGAAGAGAAGGTACAGTGGTGGCGACTGCCATTAGCTTTTTTTTTTTTTTAAATACGATGGTAGAAAGGAAGGCAGAGAGGTGGAGGGTGAAGAAGAGAAGGTACAGTGGTGGCGACTGCCATTAGCTTTTTTTTTTTTTTTTTTTGAGGTAGAAGACAAATAATGAAGTATTGCTAATGAGGTTTTTGTTGGCATTCCCTTCATTTAAATGTAACAGAGTTTGTAAGGTATAATTCTGAGAATATTTAAAGACGCAAGCCTAGTGGTCATATGTTGATCAGACCACATAATAGTGAGAAATTGACCGATGAGTTATAAACTGGGAATACTTATTAAGAAATGGTTATAACTTTGACCATAATTTTTAAAGGGGTGGACCGGTAAGCCAGCGGAAGACTTCGGTCAGATGACCAAAAGCTCCACTGGCGGGTCATCTAAGACCCGCGTCAGGAGACACCTACCCTGTTTCCTGACGAACCTAACCTGAGAATACTTGATGACGCTGAGTATCGATGTAAATTTTATATTTTGGAAAGAATTTGTTTAGCATCACTATTTTACCTCATAATCTTACCTAATACAGGATTTACAAGAAGTTCATATACCCACAAGGCGATAAGTACAGTGGGAATTAGCGGTAACAATTTCATTTGTACATTAATATTTTTCTGTTGTTATTTTTCCCTCAAAAATTTCCTCCAGATTTTTCCCCCTCAGACGCTCTGAGGTCTCAGACCACTTCTGGGCCGAAATGTTTTAACTTTTCAGTATTCCACTGTACACCATTGCCATTGTATATAAACATTTAGATTATAATTTTCAGATTTTAATTTTTTTTAACCTGGTGTGACTTATATTGTTATAAAACATAATCAACACCTTTATTTACAGCTCCTGAAGTACAAGTGAACAACTTTAATTGCACAGCTGAAAACATAAGTACAGTGTGCACAGGTGACCTAAGTAATGAGTGTGAAACATACAATGGACAAAACATAAGTTTTATTGTTGCTGTGTCATCTTTTGTGGAATGTAAAAATGAAACTCTTAAGTCGCAAAAATTAGCAACTGTATCTAATAGAAAGATTAGTGCTGATATAAATGAACTGGTACCTGGCACTGAATATAATGCAATCCTCTCCGTCACTAATGAAGTTGGCACTGGCATGACACTCAACACTTCTTTCAAAACTAAAAAAGGAAGTACGTATTACTACAGTATATTTGAAAAATAGATGTGTTACTAAGATTTATCTTTATTGTGGTTTTACGTACATATGTTTTGTAAAATATATTTAAAAAGGTCTTTACATACTGGGAATAATGATAGAATAATTTTCAGTACCTCCACCTGTGAGAAACCTGACAGCCAGTGCATTATCATCTACTGAAGTTCGTCTGTTTTGGAATGATCCTTGTCCAACACATGGAAATATCATTTATTTCTCCTACAAGACTAAAACTGTATCTAATTTCACGAGGTACAACATTTCAAATTCAAAATGCACAAATACGGACGTCTTCGACCGCTGTGTAGACATCACAAACCTGGAACCTCACAAGAATTATACTTTCGTGGTAAGTGCAAAGAAAACCTTTTTTTTTCAGCTTTCTTCCTTTAGGTCTACAGGTTAATGAACCTTTGCAATCATCCATCATTTCTCTTTATAATTAACCGGTTTATAACAAGTATTATTAACCTGGAGGGAATATACAGCGCCTGTGTGTGTGGGGGGGAGGGGATGTGGAAGGCATTCAGACTCAATTCAGGGAACTGGAGCACAGATAAAATTCCTTAGATCAAGAGCCCCACACCAGCGTCAAGGAACCTTCCTTCAGGGGCACTTGCTAAAGAATTTACAAATAAATACTCCTCAGTGACAGCCGGTAGGTTTATGCTTCAGTTGGAAAGAGTAGATAGATCTATTAAGAACAAAATAACTATCTAAAAGGACGAAAATAGAATTGATTGCAGTAAGAATATAAATTCAGGGTTATATAAATTAAATTCTTTTCTAACCCCTGGGCCATCAGTCGATGGCCCAGTGGTTAGAACGGCGTGAATTTTGACTCTTCCCACGAAGCAGGCTAAAATCACACGGGTTCGATCCCCGGCTAACCACAGTTTCTAACTGCTTAAAAACCACTTGTTCGTGGTGTTAGAAAAATAAAAATATATATATATAAGTTGCAGGTTAGTGGGAGAGTTTGGGAGGGTGTATAAAGGTAGCAAGTTGAAAGTGAATATAGGTAAAAGCAAGGTGATGAGGGTATCAAACGATTTAGATAAAGAAAAATTGGATATCACATTGGAGGGTGGGAATATGGAAGAAATGAATGTGTTCAGATATTTGGGAGTTGACTTATCAGTAAATGGGTTTATGAAGGATGAGATTAACCATAGAATTGATGAAGGAAAAGAGGTGGTTGATGCATTGAGGTATCTGTGGAGACAAAGACCGTTATTCATGGAGGCAAAGAAGGGAATGTATGAGAGTATAGTGGTACCAACACTCTTACATGGGTGTGAAGCTTGGGTTGTAAATGCCGCAGGAAGAAAGAGGCTGGAGACAGTGGAAATGTCGTGACTAAGGGCAATGTGTGGTGTAAATATGCAGAGAATTCGGAGTGTGGAAATAAGGAGAAGGTGTGGAGTTATTAAAAGTATTATTCAGAGGGCTGAAGAAGAGTTGTTGAGGTGGTTTGGTCATTTAGAGAGAATGGATCAGAGTAGAATGACTTGGAGAGCGTATAAATCTGTAGAGGAAGGAAGGCGGGTAGGGGTCATCCTCGAAAAGGTTGGAGGGAGGTGGTAAAGGTTTTTGTGTGTGAGGGGCTTGTGTGAGCGTGTTAGGAATGAACGGAGACGAATGTTTTTTGGGACGTTGACCCCCCGGAACTCTCTCCAGGTAAACTCCAGGTATATATATACGTCATGCCGAATATGTAAAACTGGTCAGTTAGCAAGAACTCATTTAAAATTAAGTCCTTTCTAAAATTTTCTCTTATACGTTTAAAGATATATATTTTTCATTGATGTTAATGTAAAAAATTATAATTTTGCACCAAAAGAATCTTAGAAAACTTACCTAACCTTATTATAACAAGCGCAATTTATTTTAGCCTAACCCAACTAAATATATTTTAGATACATTTACAATAATTTAATACTAAACAAACACAATGAAATATATTTTTTTCGTTAGGTTCAGAATGATTTTGGCGAAATTACTGCATACACAAATTTTCACTTGTCCTATATGGTAAGATGAGTGTTGCTATTTAAGCCAAGATCGCAAGTTCTGCCTATTCGGCACGACATATATACACACACACACACACACATATATATATATATATATATATATATATATATATATATATATATATATATATATATATATATATATATATATATATATATATATATATATATTAACAAGTTGGCCGTCTCCCACCGAGGCAGGGTGACCCAAAAAGAAAGAAAATCCCCGAAAAGAAAATACTTTCATCATCCTTCAATACTTTCACTTCATTCATACATAATCACTGTTTTTGCAGAGGTGCCCAGAACACAACAGTTCAGAAGCATATACGTATAAAGATAGTGTGTAACACTAGTAAATTGCTGCTACTGCTTCAGATATTACACTAAACTTTGAAATAGTTGTGCTAAAAGTTGTTACATATTCTGATGTTTCTCAGTGTCAACACCTAAATCTCCAGAAAAATATTTGTTTGCTTCTGCCGGAGCTTCCCACTGTTATGAACATACTGCAGACTGAGCTGCGAGTAACGTGTTGCTACATTTTCAATAAAATATATAATAACTCAGTTTCTTGGGATTGCTTCCAATTTTAAAGGATTTTTTCTAGAGATCGGCAGTCATTTTTGTTTGCGTTCAACCATTTACTAGCAAAAACAGTGTGATGTTTTGCTCATATAATGCATAACTGTGTATGAGCAAAGGTTTGTGATACAGTATTGTGTTGACATGTGCAGTATACGAGAACTCTTACTATATATTTCTTGTGTCAGGTGAGTGCGACAAACGGTGAGGGGAGAAGTGTGGTCACGGAGGTGTGGGCCGTCACTAATGAAACTGGTAAGTAAACGCATTACTATCTTGACTTTAATGTGTATAGTAAATGTGAATGTATAGTGGATGTTAATGTATAGTGGGTATGAATGTGTACTGGATTTGAATGTGTAGTGGATATAAATGTATAGTGGATGTGAATGTATAGTTTGCGTGCGGCCAACGGTAACCGCCTGGTTGATCAGACCCTGATCCACCACGAGACCTAGTCTCAGACCGAGCTGCGGGGGCGTTAACCCTCGAAACCCTCTCCAGGTATAGTGGATGTGAATGTGTAGTGGGTATGTATGAATAAAAGATATGAATGTATATAGTGGATGTAAATGTATAGCTCATGTGAATGTTTAGTGAATGTGAATATGTATAGTGGATGTGAATGTATAATGGATGTGAATGTAATTGTATGTAAACATTAATGTTACACATACTATACAGTGATTCAAAAGATTAATCAGTGGTTATATTATCAGCTAATATTTAAGTTTTAAATGTAGTAAATTTTATCACACAATTTTCAACTTTTTTATTTCCCTCAAAACATCAATGTCAGAAATAATACAAAATTTAATTTATTTTAGCTCAACAGTTATGGTATTTATATTTATTAGACTACACCGGTACTTCCTCCTCAGAGCCGGGACCACCAGAATCACTTAATGTTACATCATATGCTGAGAGGTTACACTTTAGTCTCTCCTTGCCAGCAAAACCTGGCGGTGTTTTACTCAGTTTCACCATAGTACTTCAGCACACAGACTACAAGTGTGGGGAAAAGTTACAACCAGATTCTTATCAACAACCTACATGCGAGGTGAGAATGATCAAAATCTTTGATAAATGAAATATAATTTTGCTGGCCCTCTCCTGTAGTTCAATTAACTTTAGTACATAAGTCGCCTTAAGAGTTAACTATACTACACTCAGGAAATTTCCAAATGTGTAAGTATCAGTAGATGACCTATATCAACGTTATTTTGTCCAGTGGCTCGATTGGTAGCACAGTTCACAGTTTGAGTGTCTCGATCCCCGGCACGAGTTGAAACGTTGGTCATGTTTCCTTACACCTGCTTTCCTGTTCACCTAACAGTAAGTAGGTACCCGGGTGTTATTATTATTATTATTATTATAATCAAAAAGAAGCGCTAAGCCACAAGGACTATACAGCGCTGCAGGGCAGGAAGGAAGCGAGGGCATCAGGTGGCAAAAGGGAGATGGATGAGCAACAGGTTACGGATAACAGCGGGGCAGTGGATGGTGAAAGGGTAAAGGGCAGCAAGAGACTGAACCAGAAAGGGCTGAGGGGAGTGCGAAAAGTATCATCAGAGTTTGTGGAGTAAATCAGTCGTTGTCAAGAAGTCAATGAGAGAGTCAGGATTAAAGGAGGGTCCATCAGCAAGAAGGGAAGGTAAAGAGAGAGTAGGAGAACGAAGACGACATTGGAGGTAAATTCTGCGTGCTCGTTGATAGAGAGGGCAGTCTAACAGAATGTGGCTAATCGATACTGGAACTTGACACTGCTCACAGAGAGGAACAGGGTGCCTCTCCATGAGATACCCATGAGTAAGACGAGTGTGGCCAATGCGAAGGCGGGAGAGAGTGGTCTCCCAACCTCGGCACTGATGACAAGAAGACGGCCAGTAACCTATGCTCGGTTTAATAGAATGAAGTTTGTTACCGAGCAGAGTTGACCAACGTTGTTGCCAACGGGTGCGAAGGTGGGTAGCTATTGCAGCAAAATAGTCCAGAAATGGAACACCTCGATAGGAAATTGGTAGGTCATATACTGCTGACCGCGCAGCAGTGTCTGCCTGTTCATTGCCCTGTACGTCGACATGACCAGGGACCCAACAAAAAACAATATCTTTATGTTTGGTAGAGATACGGCGTAGCCAAAGTTGGATACGGAGAACTAGGGGATGAGATGTATCAAATTTTCGTATAGCCTGTAGAGCACTAAGGGAGTCTGAGACTACTACAAATGATGACACAGGCATAGATGCGATACGAATAAGTGCTGCAAGAATGGCATACAGTTCAGCAGTAAAAATGCTAGCTGAAGATAGTAAATGCCCTCGTACGACGCTGTCCGGAAACACTGCTGCGAATCCGACGCCGTCTGAAGACTTAGAGCCATCTGTGTACACAGCGGTGGCATGAGAATGAGAGTGGAAGTGATCAAGAAAAAGAGAGCGGGAAGCCACCGTAGGCAGTTGAGCTTTCGAGCAAGGGAGTGAGAAAGAACAGACCCGAACAGCTGGAACTTCCCAGGGGGGTAGGGAAAAGTGAGATGCTACATGAACATATAAAGGTGGTAACTGAAGGGAAGACAAGAGTGAAAGTAGGCGAAGAGAAAAGGGACGGAGCAAACAGGGGCGGCGAACGAATAAAGAATGTCTACTAATATCGGTGACCATTCTATAAATGGAAGGATTGTGTAGATCGTGAGAGCGTACGTAGTAACGAAGGCAATGGGCATCACGGCGATCAGACAAGGATGGAACATTTGCTTCTGTATAGAGGCTCTCAACAGGGGAAGAGCGAAAAGCACCAAGGCACAAACGTAAGCCTTGGTGATGGATAGAGTTAAGGCTAGAGAGAGTAGCAGGAGAGGCCGCGGAATAAATCTGGTCACCATAATCGAGTTTCGATAAAACGAGGGCTGAATGTAGGCGAAGCAGAGTTCGACGATCAGCTCCCCAGGAAAGATGAGCAAGGGTTTTAAGAAGGTTTAGCCGACTGTGACAAGTTGCCTTCAGAGAGGTAATGTGAGGTTTCCAGGTTAACCGACGGTCAAAGAGAAGGCCTAGAAACCTGACTGTATCACGTTCGGGGATACGGGAGCCATAGAGATACAAAGGATGATCGGAGATAACAGAGCGTCTAGTGAAAGTAATTTGGTGAGTTTTGGTACTTGAAAATTTAAACCCATGTGTGGTGGCCCAAGTGGAAACACGGTCGACCGCATGCTGGAGAGAAACTGCAATAAGGTGACAGTCAGCGCCTGCACAAGCAATAGCGAAGTCATCAACATAGAGTGATGACCAAATATTGGGTGGAAGAACAGAGGCCAAATCATTTATAGCAAGGAGAAAAAGTGTTGTGCTTAGAACACATCCCTGAGGGACACCTTCAGCTTGGACGAAGTCCGGGGAAAGAACATTATTGACTCGAACACGGAAATGTCTGTCAGTTAAAAAGTTCTTAAGGAAGGATGGTAGATTGCCTCGGAGGCCTAAGGAATGGGCCTGGGCCAAAATATTATACCTCCAAGTTGTGTCATATGCCTTCTCAAGGTCAAAAAATATGGCAATAACTGAGTGATTATTCGCAAAGGCATTACGAACATACGTATCCAAGCGTAGTAAGGGGTCTATGGTAGAACGACCCTTACGAAAGCCATATTGACTAGCGGAGAGACTGTTGTGAGTCTCTAAATACCACATTAAACGTCGATTTACGAGGCGTTCCATCACTTTGCAAACTGCACTTGTAAGAGCGATGGGGCGATAGTGGGAGGCATCATGTCCTGTAGTACCCGGTTTGCGGAAAGGGAGAACAATGGCAGATTTCCACAGCTGGGGAAGAACTCCTTGTGCCCAAATAAGATTGAAGAGGTGTAAGAGGACTACAAGGGCTGACCGATGTAAATGTTGTAACATACGAATATGAATGTCATCAGGCCCAGCTGCCGATGATCGGCAAGCTGAGAGCGTTGCCTCCAGTTCTTGAAGTGTAAAAGGCACATTATACTGTTCTTCTCCGAGAGAAGAAAAGTCCAAGGATACTAACTCTCTGGCAGACTTTGAGGAAAGAAACGAGGGGCATAGATGGAGCCCTCGGGAAATACGGACCAGATGTGTGCCAAGTTCAATGGCAACGTCGAGAGGGTTTGCTATATCAACACCAGTGACCCGTAGAACAGGAGCCGGGTCAGGAGAGTATTTACCACTCAATTTCCTCACTTTTTTCCAGACTGCACTCATAGAAGAAGCAGAGGTGATGGTGGAAACATAGTCTCGCCAACAAGTGCGTTTAGCTTCACGGATGACACGGCGAGCGATCGCACGCTTCTGCTTAAAATCAACAAGTCTCTCAGCGGTTCTATTGTACCGGTACCTGCCCCATGCAGCACGTTTCAAACGTACTGCACGAGCACAAGCAGGAGACCACCAAGGCACGCACTTCTGAGAATGCCTGCCTGAGGTTTGGGGTATAGAATGAGAAGCTGCGGTATAAACTGATGTCGAGAAGATGTGTAGGAGCTCATCAATGGAGGATGAAGAAGGAACCTCACTAAAAGCAGTGAGGTGTGAGTAAAGATCCCAATTTGCCCGATCAAATTGCCAGCGAGGGCTACGGGAAGGTGGTGAATAGGAAGGAGAAGTAAGAATGATCGGAAAATGATCGCTGTCATGTAAGTCTGGTAGAACAGACCAGGTGAAGTCTAGTGCAGTGGAGGAAGAGCAGACTGATAGATCGATGCAAGAGAGAGTATGAGTACGAGGATCAAAATGGGTGGGAGTACCCGTATTTAAAACATGGAGGGGGTGAGAGGCAAGAAAAGCCTCCAACTGAATGCCACGTGAGTCACAATGAGACCCCCCCCAGAGGAAATGGTGGGCATTAAAATCACCAAGTAACAGAAGTGGTGGTGGTAAGGATGAAACAAGAAAGGCAAAGTCTGGGATAGAAAATGCTCGAGAAGGAGAGAGATATAAAGAACATATTGTAAACCACTTATTCAAGTGGATACGGGCTGCAGTGTAATGCAGCGAGGTATGGACAAATAGTTGACAGTACGGAATATCATTGCGTAGAAGAAGGGCACTTTCATTAAAGGTCCCATCTGAGAAAGGATCCGAAGAATACAATAAATTATAGCCTGAGATAGGTTGGAAAACAGCCGAGTGTAATTTTGGTTCTTGTAAGCAAGCACCAACAGGGGAAAACCTGGAAAGCAACATCTGAAGCTCACCCCGATTACCCCTGAGGCCGCGGATATTCCACTGTAAATAGGCCATGATTGGCGATGAAGAAAATATCAGGAATCTGTAGGTAAAGGCACCTACGGACTAGAGGGGTTAGAAAAGTCAACGTGTGGTGGCATTGGAAGATGTTCAAGTAGCGAAGGAACGGAGCGTTGCGAAGAATGGGGTTGTGAAGATGGAGGAGAGGGAAGAGAAGGAACAGGAAGTGAATCAGTGTCCATTGAAGGTTTAGTCTCTGCAATATATTCTGAAATGGCTTCAAGTGTTTCTGAATTCAAAGATGTATGGGAAACCATATTGGAGATAGGAGGAGGAGGGTGAGTAAAGATTGGGACAGTAATGGACTGTACCAAAGTAGAGGGGGAGGGAAAAGTGTAAGGGACTGGAGATGAAGTGTGGGGGGGGACAGAAGAGGTAGAAACCTGGGAGGTGACAGAAGAGGGAGAAACTTGGGAGGGGACGGGGGTGGAAGGCATAGTACGAGGAGGAGGGTGAATCTCCACACTTGTAATAGAGCCAGAGAGAGGGGAAGAACTAGGTACAGAGACTAGAAAGGTAACGTGTGGAGGTGGAAGAAGGGAAGGAAGGGGCAAAGAAGATTTGAGCAATGTGGATTTTTTGGACTTCTGAGTAGAGGGGCGATTGGTATTAGGTGTCGTACGAGGTCTTGTCGATACTGGGGCTTGTGAGGAAGGACGCGAAGATGTGAGAACAGACTGAGTTGTAGTCGGGACGTCAGAGCCAAGGACAGCAAAAGGATTAGATGCCGTAATGGCTATGGGAGGGGTAACAACAGAGGAGGCTGCAGAAGATGGGACCCCAGAAGTGGGGGGATGTTTGGAAACACGAGAATAAGAAACACGGGGTAGTCTCCCTTGGAGGCGGAGATGAGTAACTGCCATAGCATAAGGGAGACCTTCTGCCTCTTTGAGGCAACGGATTTCACGTTCATTTAAGTAGACCTGGCAACGGCGGGAGTACGAAGGGTGAGCTTCATTACAATTAAGGCAAGATGGAGGTTGACTGCAAGATGTATTAGAATGGTTGTCGGCACCACAGACTGGGCATTCGGCCATAGATCTGCAATATTTCGCTGGGTGACCAAAACGCCAGCAATTTCTACATTGTTGCGGTGTAGGTATCACCTTTCGAACTTGTAACCGATGTCCCGCGACATATACAGAGGACGGGAGTTCTCGGCTGTCAAAAGTTAAACGAGCCACATTGCAAGGGTAACGTCTCCGCCCCCGGGCAGGAAGGACATAAGTGTCTACTTTGAGGATTGGGAGATCCTGGAGTTCCAGCTGTTCAAAAATGTCATTGCCACATGACTGGAAATTCTGTTGGACTATGGTATGGGGCAGAATGACAGTACCACTACAAGAATTGAGAGAAAGATGTTTTTCAATAGTGATAGGAGTAGTATCGATATTCGAAAGGAGAGAAAGATCATGAGCTTGGGTAGCATTCTGGACAGTGACGATGCGCGTACCGCTCTTGAGAGCGTGAAATGAAATATCTCTGCCAACATGACGCAGGAGCGCTTTGGCAATACTATGGTCAGAAAGGTAGGCAGAAGAAGAAGTTGGTCTTAAAGTAAAGAATTTAGTCCATTGTGTGGTCCGAAACTGAGCGTGGAGAGGGAGTGCTTGACGTGTCGGTCGTTTCCGAGTAGAATGGGAAGGTAACGACGGAGCATCATCAGGAGATTGACGTTGGCGTTTAGGAGTAGGACCGGAGTTGGTCCGGCATGAAATGGGTGGGCGATTCGAAAATTGCCGTACCGTAGAGGGAGAAGCCGGAAGCATAGTCAAAGGAGAGCGGAGTTCAGACAAATCGAAGGAGTCAGTCGAAGCCCCGGTACCTGAAGCGGGTGAGGAAACAGCACCAGCAAGAGGTACAGGGGCATCAGGAGTGTCCGAAGAGTGGTCTAAACACAAGGCAGGGTCAGAATGGGGTGCGGTATCAAGAAGGGGCCCGGGGGTAGTGGTTTCATGGACTAGGGCTGCCATGGTTAGGTTACTCCTTTGCTTTTTGTTTTTAAGAAAAAAAAAGAAAGAAGAAAAGAAAATAAAAACAAAAAAAAGAATAAAAAAAGGGGGGAGCGGGGAGGAATAGTTCCCAGGAGGAATGAAAGGGACGGAAATCTCCCTCCGCGCCCAAGAGGACTCGACACCGCTAGTAGCGCAGATGCAGCATGGAACCCGTGCCATACCCTACCCTTCATGCCAGTAAACCAGCAATCCGGGATAGCAACCTCACATCTGCCGAGCTACCTCGGTGGACAAAAGAGAGGGCGGCCGGATATCCGCCACAAAGCATACCTCCTTCAGCCACCACCCCCGGAATCCGAAAGGTGGCTTCCAGAGATACACCCGTCGCCCAAAAGACACCCAAAGCTACTCCGGGATACCGGAGAGGGATCGGGACATCCCTAGGCAATCCAGATTCCACGGCAAACTACGCCACCGCCAAGAAACCTCAACGGAATGGGATCGACCCCGGTGTCCTTTCCCCTACCTAGGAACTAGCGCGCCTGTGGGAGAAATCACGAAGGCTAAAAAGAGGAAGGGCAAAAGGGAGGGGTGAGGAGGAGGAGGAGGAATGGAAAAAGGGGAGGATGGGATAGGGGAGGGGAGAATGGGGGGTAATTAGGTTCGGTCTGAGGAAGAAGACCGACAGGGCTAATTCCTCAGACCAAGAGCCTCTTCACCACGCCAAGGAGCCCCCCTTGAAGAGGACCCGGGTGTTAGTCTCACGTCCCACCACTATTGTACAAGCGAGCGACCCATGTCCTTTTGCATGCTATTACATTACTTTTTAACAAGTCACTAGAAACTAGCACTTTCCCGACACTACTCAAGACAGCAAGGGTTGCACCAATACATAAAGGTGGTGACCCTACAGATGTAAACAACTATAGGCCAATATCAAACTTACCATTGCTATCCAAAATCTTCGAGGAACTCGTGCACAGAAGACTATATTCATTTATAACGGCACAAAACATACTCAACCCCTGCCAGTTTGGATTCAGGAAAAATAAAAGCACTAATGATGCAATTGTAAAAAAAATGCTAGATCTGCTTTGCACAGCATTGGAACATAAGGAATATCCACTAGGAATTTTTATTGACCTAAGAAAAGCGTTTGACACAGTAGACCACGGCATCCTACTCCACAAACTTGACCATTATGGTATAAGAGGACATGCGCTTGCATATTTCAAATCCTACCTTACTAATAGGTATCAGTATGTCACCATTAAAGACACAGCCTCATCAACACGGCCACTTGATACTGGAGTTCCGCAGGGAAGTGTCCTTGGTCCCCTGCTCTTCTTCATTTACATTAATGATTTTCCAAACGTATCCCAACACCTGAAACCCATTCTCTTTGCTGACGACACGACTTACGTCATCTCCCACCCTAATCTTGCCACCCTCAACACCATTGTCAACGAGGAGCTGCTCAAAATTCTGACTTGGATGACAGCCAATAAACTTACACTTAACACTGACAAAACCTACTACATTATGTTTGGTAGCAGAGCAGGTGTTGCGCAACTTAACATTAAGATCGACAACACTCTAATTGCCAGACATAATGAGGGCAAATTCCTAGGTCTATACCTCGACAACTACCTAAATTTCAGCACTCATATCCAACACAACAAAAAAAAGTATCCAAAACGGTGGGGATCCTCTCCAAGATACCTCTTGATTTAGGGAATTGGATCTGTGCTCCAGTTCCCCGAATTAAGCCTGAATGCCTTCCACATCCCCCCCCCCCAGGCGCTGTATAATCCTCCGGGTTTAGCGCTTCCCCCTTGATTATAATAATAATAATAATCTCCAAGATACGATACTACGTGCCGCAAACTGCCCGTCTCACACTATACCATTCACTCATTTATCCATACCTCACCTATGCTATCTGTGCTTGGGGATCAACTGCAGCAACACATCTAAAGCCAATAATAACCCAACAAAAAGCCGCAGTAAGAATAATCACTAAATCCCATCCCCGGCAACACATCCCCCACTCTTCATAGATCTAAACTTACTCCCTGTTCAGAACATCCACACTTACTACTGTGCAATCTACATCTACAGGACCTTAAATTCCAATATTAACCTTGACCTAAAATGCTTTCTTGATAGTTGTGACAGGACCCACGGGCATAACACCAGAAAGAAACATCTCTATGACATTCCCCGTGTCCGACTAAACCTTTACAAAAATTCAGTGTGTCAAAGGGCCTAAAATCTGGAACAACCTACCTGAAAACTCTAGAACTGCAGACACATTCATCACTTTCAAAACTTAAGTTAGAAAACATCTTATCTCCCTGATACACCCCGTCAACTAACTACATGTAAACCACCTGGTGGTTCATACTTATACTCACTCATCCAATGACTATAAACACAGAAATACGAATCTTAATCTTAAAATAATGAATCCTAACTAGTCATAAGTTTGCCTATGATACTCCAATATAGACACTATGTATTGTGCCAAAACAAAAGCATTCACATTGCTAAACTCACAAACTATAATGTAGTCACTTAGCCTTAATACCATAATCTGTAATAATTTAAAGTTTAGAATTAATCTAAGTCTGCCCGATATGCCTAGCCACGCTAAGTGTCCTAGTGGCCCCCTCTGTAATTAGTATTTTAAAACATGTAAACCACACAATACCCAAAATCTGTAAACCCCACATTGTAATCCTTATAGAGAATAAACTTGATTGATTGATTGATAGTCGACTGTTTTGGGTGGCATCGCAAGGGGTGGTAATATACTTTAGATAGTCCTAGGCTTTGAAAAGAGCTGAGGTAGGTTAACAGCTCTTAGCCTGTAAACAACCTATAATAAGAAAAATATGAAAATTACCACCGTAATGAGAAAATGGGATAAACAGTAAGAATGACACATTCTTACTGTCTGTACAGACTTGACATAATTTATGTATTAAAGCCAATGTTAGGGGTAACTTGCTTGTCACAAGTCATTGATATCAGTACACTTACAACTTATTAAAATACATTTTTTAACACACCGTCCCTCTGCCAGTGTAGGATGACCCAAAAGAGACAAAGTACAATTACCTTCATTCGCACAATCTCTGTTGCCAGGAGTGTACCTACATCACAGTTCAGAGGACCCTGATATTTAGGTTCACTAATTGATTATACCATTTATAAAACCATAACACTGTTTTCAAGCAATCTTTCATATCACCATCAGATATCTGGGTTAAAGCGAGGCAAACGCTTCCGAGTTGAGGCTCACTACTGTAACTCTGCAGGATGTGGCATGACCTTGAACAGAATGGTCGCCACTCTGCCCATCAAACCTAAATTTAAAGGAGAACTTACAGTGAAGACTAAAACCAACACTAATGTTACTCTTGGTCTGCCCAGCATTGAGATGAATGGCGACGGTGAGAGGTTAGTTCTATGCTGCCTAATTATCTCCATTAAGTTTATTATATTTATTATTTAAATATTGTCTGCAGATATATTTTTCATTAGTATATTTTCACAGGAAAGGCAAATATATTTAAGTTGTTTATTTCATGGGTCAGATATTGTAAATAATGAATAAATAATAGAGGGAGCAAAATATGATGACTCGAAGGATGTATAAACCTGTAGTGGAAAGGAGGGGTAGGAGTCGTCCTAGGAAAGAATGGAGAGAGGGGGTAAGAGAGGTTTTATTTGCAAGAGGCTTGGAAATACAGCAGGCATGTTTGAGCTTGTTATATAAGAGTGAATGGAGACGAATAGTTTTTGGAACTTGACGAGTTGTTGCAGTGTGAGCAGGGTAATATTTTGTTAAGGGATTCAGGGAAACCGGTTAGTCCTGGAGGTGGGAAGTACAATGCCTGTACTTTAAAGGATGGGTTTAGAATATTGGATGTTTGGAGTGACATCTAAACTGTCATATTTGAGCGCCTCTGCAAAGACAGTGTGAAAGATGGTGAAAGTGCTTTTTTATTTTTTGGGGGGGTCACCCTGCCTCTGTGGGAGACGGTTGAATATATATACATTCGTAGTGTGGAAATTAGGAGTTTTGGAGTTACTAAAGGTATTAGTCAGAGAGCTGAAGAGGGGTTGTTGAGATGATTTGGTCATTTAGAGAGAAAGGATCATAGTAGAATGACTTGGATTATTATTATTATAATCAAAAAGAAGCGCTAAGCCACAAGGACTATACAGCGCTGCAGGGCAGGAAGGAAGTGAGGGCATCAGGTGGCAAAAGGGAGATGGATGAGCAACAGGTTACGGACAACAGCAGGGCAGTGGATGGTGAAAGGGTAAAGGGCAGCAAGAGACTGAACCAGAAAGGGCTGAGGGGAGTGCGAAAAGTATCATCAGAGTTTGTGGAGTAAATCGGTCGTTGTCAAGAAGTCAATGAGAGAGTCAGGATTAAAGGAGGGTCCATCAGCAAGAAGGGAAGGTAAAGAGAGAGTAGTAGAACGAAGACGACGTTGGAGGTAAATTCTACGTGCTCGTTGATAGAGAGGGCAGTCTAACAGAATGTGGCTAATCGATACTGGAACTTGACACTGCTCACAGAGAGGAACAGGGTGCCTCTCCATGAGATACCCATGAGTAAGACGAGTGTGGCCAATGCGAAGGCGGGAGAGAGTGGTCTCCCAACTTCGGCACTGATGACAAGAAGACGGCCAGTAACCTATGCTCGGTTTAATAGAATGAAGTTTGTTACCGAGCAGAGTTGACCAACGTTGTTGCCAACGGGTGCGAAGGTGGGTAGCTATTACAGCAAAATAGTCCAGAAATGGAACACCTCGATAGGAAATTGGTAGGTCATATACTGCTGACCGCGCAGCAGCGTCTGCCTGTTCATTGCCCTGTACGTCGACATGACCAGGGACCCAACAAAAAACAATATCTTTATGTTTGGTAGAGATACGGCGTAGCCAAAGTTGGATACGGAGAACTAGGGGATGAGATGTATCAAATTTTCGTATAGCCTGTAGAGCACTAAGGGAGTCTGAGACTACTACAAATGATGACACAGGCATAGATGCAATACGAATAAGTGCTGCAAGAATGGCATACAGTTCAGCAGTAAAAATGCTAGCTGAAGATAGTAAATGCCCTCGTACGACGCTGTCCGGAAACACTGCTGCGAATCCGACGCCGTCTGAAGACTTAGAGCCATCTGTGTACACAGCGGTGGCATGAGAATGGGAGTGGAAGTGATCAAGAAAAAGAGAGCGGGAAGCCACCGTAGGCAGTTGAGCTTTCGAGCAAGGGAGTGAGAAAGAACAGACCCGAACAGCTGGAACTTCCCAGGGGGGCAGGGAAAAGTGAGATGCTACATGAACATATAAAGGTGGTAACTGAAGGGAAGACAAGAGTGAATGTAGGCGAAGAGAAAAGGGACGGAGCAAACAGGGGCGGCGAACGAATAAAGAATGTCTACTAATATCGGTGACCATTCTATAAATGGAAGGATTGTGTAGATCGTGAGAGCGTACATAGTAACGAAGGCAATGGGCATCACGGCGATCAGACAAGGATGGAACATTTGCTTCTGTATAGAGGCTCTCAACAGGGGAAGAGCGAAAAGCACCAAGGCACAAACGTAAGCCTTGGTGATGGATAGAGTTAAGGCTAGAGAGAGTAGCAGGAGAGGCCGCGGAATAAATCTGGTCACCATAATCGAGTTTCGATAAAACGAGGGCTGAATGTAGGCGAAGCAGAGTTCGACGATCAGCTCCCCAGGAAAGATGAGCAAGGGTTTTAAGAAGGTTTAGCCGGCTGTGACAAGTTGCCTTCAGAGAGGTAATGTGAGGTTTCCAGGTTAACCGACGGTCAAAGAGAAGGCCTAGAAACCTGACTGTATCACGTTCAGGGATACGGGAGCCATAGAGATACAAAGGATGATCGGAGATAACAGAGCGTCTAGTGAAAGTAATTTGGTGAGTTTTGGTACTTGAAAATTTAAACCCATGTGTGGTGGCCCAAGTGGAAACACGGTCGACCGCATGCTGGAGAGAAACTGCAATAAGGTGACAGTCAGCGCCTGCACAAGCAATAGCGAAGTCATCAACATAGAGTGATGACCAAATATTGGGTGGAAGAACAGAGGCCAAATCATTTATAGCAAGGAGAAAAAGTGTTGTGCTTAGAACACATCCCTGAGGGACACCTTCAGCTTGGACGAAGTCCGGGGAAAGAACATTATTGACTCGAACACGGAAATGTCTGTCAGTTAAAAAGTTCTTAAGGAAGGATGGTAGATTGCCTCGGAGGCCTAAGGAATGGGCCTGGGCCAAAATATTATACCTCCAAGTTGTGTCATATGCCTTCTCAAGGTCAAAAAATATGGCAATAACTGAGTGATTATTCGCAAAGGCATTACGAACATACGTATCCAAGCGTAGTAAGGGGTCTATGGTAGAACGACCCTTACGAAAGCCATATTGACTAGCGGAGAGACTGTTGTGAGTCTCTAAATACCACATTAAACGTCGATTTACGAGGCGTTCCATCACTTTGCAAACTGCACTTGTAAGAGCGATGGGGCGATAGTGGGAGGCATCATGTCCTGTAGTACCCGGTTTGCGGAAAGGGAGAACAATGGCAGATTTCCACAGCTGGGGAAGAACTCCTTGTGCCCAAATAAGATTGAAGAGGTGTAAGAGGACTACAAGGGCTGACCGATGTAAATGTTGTAACATACGAATATGAATGTCATCAGGCCCAGCTGCCGATGATCGGCAAGCTGAGAGCGTTGCCTCCAGTTCTTGAAGTGTAAAAGGCACATTATACTGTTCTTCTCCGAGAGAAGAAAAGTCCAAGGGTACTAACTCTGGCAGACTTTGAGGAAAGAAACGAGGGAGAATGACTTGGAGAGCATATAAATCTGTAGGGAAAGGAAGGTGGAGGGAAGGTTGGAGGGAGGGGGCGAGGGGCTTGGACTTCCAGCAAGCTTGCGTGAGCGTGTTAGAAGTGAATGGAGATGAATGGTTTTTGGGACCTGACGAGCTGTTGGAGTGTGAGCAGGGTAATATTTTGTGAAGGGATTTAGGAAACCGGTTAGCCGGATTAGAGTCCTGGAAATGGGAAGTACAATGCCTGCACTTTAAAGGAGGGATTTGGGATATTGGCAGTGTGGAGGGACATCTAAACTGTGGTATCTGAGCGCCTCAGCGAAGACAGTGATTATGTATGAGTGATAGTAAAAGTGTTGAAAGATGAAAGTATTTTTCTTTCTTTTTGGGTCGCCCTGCCTCGGTGGGAAACGGCCGATGTGTTAAAAAACTACATATAAATGACTGTCTTTGGAATAATTAGAACACTTTTTAATTTTGCCTTTATTAACACTATATATGTATTTAGTCACATCACAAATTATTCTGTAGGTCTCTGGCAATTTTGGCACATCATCTTCCCGAGGGCAAACAAGTCAGTACAATCAAGAGTTATAAAGATGAATATTTGAGACATCGTAACAAGCAGAAGAGACTGATGTCTGCTTCAGAAGCTGTGAGGTCGAGGCGCCAGACAAGTGACCAGGACTGTGCTAAAGATAATCCATATGTGGCTGCAGTTATATCTCCAGTAAGAGTAATGCTGTTGTTAGTTATTGACCTTGGCAATGATCAGTAGTATATGGATAATGAGTACAATAGTTATTCCATACACTATACACACTTTAAATTCAAAGAATTTAGCGGTGAGGTGAAATTGTTTATCAATAACAAATTATACTTATGTCAAATACATGTACTTGATAAAACTGTTTTATTATTCAAGTTATAAAAGCTTTGTCATACATATTTTTTACAGGACTTAGATGAATTTGTGGTAGGAGATGGAAAGACTGATGGCACTTATCAAAACTGCCAGTTGAAAACCAACGAACATTATATGATCGCGGTTGTGGCTGAGATATACCTGGAAGGTAATTTATTTACTTACGTGATTCTAGTAGTTTTTAATTATCATTAACAAATTGATGTGAAGGCTGCGCATAACACAAACCACTACCCAGGGTAAATCATTATGACTTAGTCTTTATATTTTTATTTACTGATTGGTTTATTTTCTCTAGTGCCTAATCCACGTCAAGAACGTTATCAAACTATGTCTCTGTATACTCATCCAACAGTGTGGGGATCGAACTCTAACTCTTGAGTCTAGGCTATTAAACATTAATCAGAGGTTAGGTAAAATTTGTCAGGAAACAGGATAAGTGTTTGCTGATGCTGGTTTTAGTCACATGATGATCTGTCCCTGAAGCTTTTGGTCATCTGACCAACGCCTTCCGCTGGCTTACCCCTCCACCCCTTTAAAAATTTTGATAATTTTCTACTATTTTTTTTTAACTCATGAATTTTGTCATAATATATCTACAGGTAAATTCATATATAAACTTTGCGTCTACTTCCTTACCAACTGGGTCCCCTTCACTTATGCTTTTTACACTTAAAACGTTTCTCATTGTCCTCTTCGCTTTCGGGCTGAGTGGACGCACTGCGCAAACAGCTCTTGCTTTCTCTGGTGCGCAACTTCCTGTTTTCACCAAGATGGCTGCCAGCTACCGCAGGAGGAGCAACACCGTGTGTGTTGACCTTGTTAAAGGGGCAATTTACCCTTCGAATGCCTCTGTTTTATTACCAACGATTATACGGGACACGTTTGGCATTGAAGTTGAAGACTTACACGGAATAGCACTTAATGGATCATCACGAATCTTCATAAAGTTCTGTACATTGGAGGCATATGAAAGGACGGTGACTCAGTACCAAGAGAAGAACATCACCGTATCATCTGGTCTGGAGGTACGCCTGCGGGATGCCTCAAAATACTACACCTGGGTGAGGATCCGCAACGTTCCTTTCGAGGCAGACGATGTAGATATCAGAGAGACATTTCAAAGATATGGTGAGGTGCATGATATAACTTTAGTTCGATGGACGGAGGGAATCTATGAAGGGTTGCCGGCTGGATCTTACACCGTCAAGATGTCTTTAAGAAGACCTATTCCATCGTATGTTGTCCTGGAGGATTTTAGGACACAGCTGTACGTGACCTACGCGGGACAACGAAAGATGTGTCGCCTGTGCGGCGCTTTTGACCACATGGCGGCCGGATGTGGTAGAGCAGCAGCGCCGCGGCCTTGGGAACGGCAAGTAGCCACGGAGTCTCAGGCGGAACCTCTGCCGAAGAATTTGAGTGCAGCAGGCACGGGTAATTGGGCAGAAGAAGTGGAGGGCGTGTTAGAGAATTGTGTGACACTACCAGTGGCTTCGGATAATCCCCCGCAAGCGGGCCCGGGAGTTGAGCAGCAGCCTGTGGGGGTGGGAGAGACCGGTGATCCACAGGAGTTATCTACGCCCCTACAGGAGATGATTAAGTCTTTCCTGGACGTGCCTGCGGAGGAGAACCCAGCTACAGACAGGAGAATTCTGACGGTTGAGAAGGACTTGATTGAGCAGATTCCAGATCCTCTGGGGTCAGAGCCTGGCATGTTGCAGTTGATACAGGTGGAAGCAGAGGTGCACAAGGGCAATGGAAATACTGATATGGAAATTGAGGGCACATCTAGAAAGAGGGCTGGAGGCTCGTCGGATGAGGAGGTTATAACACCAGCTCCGCGTACAGGGAAGAAGACGTGGGCAGGAGTGATTAAGAAAGGGCGGGGTAGTGCACAGGGGGGGGAGGGGGCACAGGCGGGAAAGAGTGCACGAGAAAAGACAGAAGCAGCAAAAAGTGGAACAGACAGGACACAGAGACATAGAGGAAAGCCACCCTTTCTGAATCTTTAAGTGTCTAACGATAAACGTGAATGACCTTAGAACTGACGGTAAACGAGTATGGTTGGAGGATGTTTTGCGGCGTTTTAACATTGATGTGTGTTTTATTCAAGAACACAATTTCAAGTATGGCAGAGAGTTGAGGCTGAACGGTTTTAGGATGTATGTTGGTAGTTCAGGGAAATTAAAGGGTGGGGTGGCAGTGGCAGTGAGGGAGTCCAGCCCATTCCACATGCTCAAGTGGGAAGAGGGAGGGGAGGGGAGGGTGGTGAGGGTGGAAGGGATATGGGGCGAGATTAGAGTATGTTTTCTGGGGATATATATGCCGGCAGATAGTAACATACGGGTTAAGGTGAATTTTGTAAGGGAGGTTTTGCTTTTCTACATGCGGGGTTTACCAATGGTTTCTATAATAGGTGGGGATTGGAATTGTGTAATCAGGAATAAGGATGTGGAACCGAGAGGGGCAGGGTGTGTGCTTGGGGTATTGAGGGATTTGTTGAGGGATGCCGGGGTTTATGACATAATCAGGGGCGATGGGTGGAAAGTAGAGCACACGTTTATGCGGAGGGGTTATGCTGCCAGGTTGGATCGTATATATATAACTCGAGATATAACAGTAGAACGTGTAATGACGATAGATTTAGGTTTTTCGGACCATCGTGCCGTTTTGGCAGAGATGGCATGGGAAGGGATGGTTCGTAGGTATGTGGGTTATTGGAAAATGAATGTGAGGCTACTTCAGGGAGAGGGGGAGGGGTTGTTTTTTAGGGAATGGTGGAAGCAACTATGGGAGGCTCGCAACGAAGAGGAGGATATCTTGGAATGGTGGGAGAAGCACGCTAAATTGCAGATTAGGGAGTATTACCAGCATAGAGGAAGGGATGAGGCGAGGTGGAGGTATGGTTTACAGAAATATTTAGAGGGGCAGCTAAATGATTGTTATGAAGGGGGAGGGGGGGCTAGACATGGAGAAATAGAGGTTTTAAGGGGAAGATTGAGGGATATACAAAATTCTCGTTTTGATGCGATACGTGTGAGGGAAGGTTTAGAGGAGGTTCTATGGGGTGACAAACCGTCAGGATGTGTTTTGAGGAGATTTAGGAATAGGCAACAGATGACCACGATTATGGGATTAGAGGTGTGTAAAGGGGTGGGGGGATATAGGGTGGGGCAGGTACTTAGTACCACCGATGGAATGAGCAATTATGCTGATTATTGGTTTAGGGAGAATTTTAAGCAGAGGGAGGGAGGAGAGAGGGAGGGAGAGATTCTGGGAGAAGGAATTCGAGGTATTTTAGGGGAGGAGGAGAGTGCGGTAATAGAGGGTAGGATCAGTGAGGAGGAGGTGGAGGAGGCGATAATGGGCTTGAGTAGGGGAAAAGCGCCGGGCATTGATGGAATTCCTAATGATTTCTATATTACACATTGGGATTGTATGAAGGAATGTCTGGTCCGGTTGTTTAACTGTATGAAGGAAAGGGGAGTGTTGGGGGAATCGCAGGGCACGGGGGTAGTAGTTTTGGTCTATAAGGGAGGGGGGGGGGGGAAGACCTTGGGTGCTTATAGGGCGATCTCCCTCATGTGTGCAGATTATAAAGTTTTTGCGAAGGTTTTAGGTAACCGTATGAAAAAGGTGCTTGACCGAGTCCTACATAGAGGACAGTGTGGGATTCCAGGTCGAAGTATGCGTGAGGGGCATGGAAGAATTAAGGATTTTGTGGAGGGTAGACAATGGGGGGGGATCTTGGGGATTGATTGGAAGCAGGCTTATGACAGTGTAGATAGACATATGTTGTGGTGTATTTTAAAAAAACAGGGTTTTGGTGATGAGATTGTGCGCTGGGCGACTACTTTGTATACGCCTGCAACAGTCAGGGTTCAGGTTAATGGGAAGTTAGGGTTGCCAGTGCAGATGGGGATGGGTTTGCGACAGGGTTGCCCCTTGTCTCAAATCCTCTTTGCATGCATGCAGGACCCTTTTTATAGGCTTATAGAGGAAGGAGTGTGGGAACAGGGAGAGGTGGGTCCTGGGAGATGTGGTATTGTGGGGTATGTGGATGACACCACAGTTTTGGTAGGAGGGGAAATAGGATTGGGGAATGTGGGACGTATAATAGAGATTTTTGGTGGGGCGACAGGGATGAGGGTTAATGGAGCAAAGTCAAAGTTATTAGAAGTAGGCACGTGGGTGGGGGGGGTTGGGGGAACAGTATGGGTGGAACGTAGTGGATAGAATTAAGATATGTGGGGTTGTGTATATGGCGGACGCTGGGGAGGCACAGAGAATAAATTCCAAGGAAGTAGTGAGTAGAGCGATGGGTAGGATGCGCGGGTGGAGGGCTGGGGATGTAACATTGCAGCAGAGGGTGGTGGTAGTAAATACACTTGTGTACAGTAAAGTGTGGGGCGTGGCAGAAATATATCCCCTGAGGTCGTGTGATATTCAGGAACTGGAGAGGGTGGTTTTGAGGTATGTGTGGGGTTATGGGAAGCCATGGCTACGGAAGGAGGTGGTGATGATGGGCGTGCGGCAGGGTGGGCTGGGTCTTATACCTTTGGACACACGAGTGAAGGCAGTGTATGTGAAGCAGCGATACTTGAGGGTGGGAGGGGAGAGGGGTAGAAGGGTGGGAGAGGTCATGAAGGATGTGCGAAAATGGTGGAAGGGAAAGGCACTACTGGAGTGTGAAGATATGGTGCGAAATTTGTTGGCAGTAAGGGAAGCAAAAAAAGTAAGGGTAAGTAGGCTTGGGAGGACAGGTAGGCAGGGTACAGTGATACAGAGAGTAGCTACATACCCAATGTATGATTGGAGGGGCATTTGGGAAGACTTTCGGAAAATCAGATTAAAGCCAAGGGTTCGTGAAGTGGTTTATAGATTCTTTATGGGAATTCTAGCTACAAGGTCAGTGCTATATAGAATGGGTTATGGAGGTGCTGGCACTTGTTTGCATTGTGAGGAAGAGGAGACGGCTTTTCATGCCATATATTTTTGTGAAACCTTGGGTTTTGTAAGGGCATGGTTAGCGAGAGTTCTGGGTATAGTGGCGGGAGGGGGAAGAAACATTTCGACTTTGAGGGCTTTGCATTTTGATGTGGGAGGGGTTTCCAAGGACATTCGGAGGGCAGTGATGTATGTAGTGGCAGATTTTTTGTATGTGTCTTGGTGCATGCGGGAGGTGGGGGGTGAATATAGGGTGCGGGCGCTTGCGGCGAGTGTGTATCGTACAGTATGCAGAAATAGGCTACTATATGGGAGGTTGTGGGTAAATAGTTTTCCCTTGGGTTATCGTAATCTGTCGGTAGGTGTAATGTTAGGGTTGGGTGTAGTTTAGAGCTGGATTGGGCTGGTTCTCCCTAAACTGGCATTCTTGTTCTTTTTTGAGATTAGTGGAGGATGGAAGGTGGAATAAAAGTGTGTGGTAGTGGAGCATATGGGTGTAAAGTCGTTAGGAATGGGAGGGCGTAAGGGGGGTGAACTAGTGACATTTCGTTAAGAGACAGGTGTTTTATGACTTTTGACGTCAGGTACGAACTTGAGCATGGAAGGGAACGTGAGTTTGTGTTTTTTAATACAGATAGCATGGGGTCAGGGGATGGCAGGGGGTGGCTTTCTGAAGTGTCTTTTGCCAGGTTGGTTTTGTTAATGATTGAGGTTGTACTGCCCGGTACATGTTTTATTAGGAGCCATAAGTTATATTGTGTAACTTAGTGCATGACAGAGTAAGTCTGATATTGCTCTGGAACATTGTTAATAAATATAGATATCTTGTTGAACATAATACATAAAAAATGGGAATATGTATTAGTGAGTGAGTTACAATTTCTTGTGTACTGTTAACCATATTAGTTGGTATTCTTCACTTTGTCAAATAATTACTATCTATATATCGTTGTAAGTTATTTATGTTAGTTCTTTTTTTATACGTTTTAAGTGAACAAATGTAAGGTGTTGTGACTCTAGTGCAAGTGGCATTTATCTTGCACTAGGGAAAAGGGGAAGTGTAAAGTAAATATGATTGGATCATAACGAAATGTCATTGGATATATGTACACTGTATTTAGAAGACGGGAAGGATTGTGAGGATTGTCAATATATGTATTAATTCTTATGTAAATTTCATGGAACTCAGGGTGATAATAATGTACACCTATTAGTCGGATGATAAGTATTGATATTATTATGCTTATTGTAATATAATTTGATTGATGAAATGTATAATCGGGTTTTAGCTATGGAGTAAAGAGATAAAAAGCATAGGGGATAGGGGATATTTTGTAAGCACAAAGATGAATCAGCAGTATATAATTAGAAAATGTAACATTTTTATTTATCTGTGGCGAGACGATAAGGGGTTCTCATATTCCTTTGTTATTGTACCTTAATGTATTTTTAAATTTTAATGACTGATGGAGGTTATGAGTGGTGACGGCAGACGCAGTTACTAGGCATGTGGGGGGGGGGGGGTTGAAGAGTCAGCGGTAGTGTATTAAACCCACCACCGTGCACGATATTGATTGTTATCATGGGGTATATGAGGGTTAGGGTGTGGATTGGTTTCTTTGGTGGATGTGTGCCATCATGTTCAGACTTTTCTTGTATTATAGTCAGCCTTTTAGATGGCTGGATTGTGTTTATACATGTTGTCAATGATATCCTTAATGCTCTAATAAATGTATAAGAGATGTCAATGAGTATACTCAGGTGAAAGTGGTATGTTTTTCAAGGGGGGGGGGGAGTGTCAGCATTACTAAGTAGGACTATCGTTTTTATTATAAGACCATTTTTTCACGTGAAGCACGGTACATAAAAGTAGTGTTTGATTGGAGTGCAGCAGCCAATTCTGATGTCATTATATAAGTGCTTCTTTGGTATTTGTGTAGTCACTGCAGATTATCGTTTTACTGCCTGTATCTTGTTACATATTGATTATGTTCCCATATAATTTTGTACCTGAGTTTAAATAAAATATAAAAAAAAAAAAAACGTTTCTCCTCTGTTCATTGACTCAGTCGAACATTTTTTTAATAGGCTCGATCATATCTTCATCCATACATTACCATTTATCTACAGTATCTCCCATCAGTGGTGACCTTGGGGCAGACAAGAAGCTTTTGGGTTATGCAGGGTCCCCCATTTTGTCTAGTGATACTTTCCGGGGAATGTTGAACTATAATACGTTGTCTTGTACACATTTCGCAGGTAGACTTTTCCATAAGGTTAGTACTCTCTCAGAGCAGAATTTCCTGTTGTTTGTCTTATGCAAATACTGCTATACCGTATTGGGTAGATAATGTAAATAACACCATACTGGGTAGAGATTTTGGTAACACCATTGACAGTAGAAAATGTGAACATTATAACGGTATAGAGTAGAAAATATAAATAACATTGCGTAAGGTAGAGAATATAACCGTCTCTCACACTGTTGTTTAGTATGTCATGTTAAACTTGAAGATGTGGTCGGTGTTTACGTTATTAAACCTCTTCAACTCTTGACTGTCTAGAGATCAGGGGTGCCATTCTTCACTTAATGGCTTGTCCATCGTGTAGCTCAATCTTTTCTGCTATGTGAACTGATGTATTTTCTAGATCAGGGATTCTCAACTTTTCCTCCATCATTAACCCCCTCGGCTTGATGTATTTCTTCATTTACCCCCCTTACTTACATACAAAAAATTATCGCCATCATAAAGGGACAGAAAAAAACAATGTAAAAAAATTAATTGAATTATTTTGAGAATCATTGTTCTAGTTCATTTCTGTTCACCCTGACTGGAATTTTGTCCAGTGATATACCAGTGTTTATAGGGGTCTCATTGTCGTGATCTCTTCCTCACTTTCAGTTTACCTGGAGACCTGGAGAGAGTTCCGGGGGTCAACGCCCCCGCGCCCCGGTCTGTGACCAGGCCAGTGATGCTATTCAAATAATGAGAACACTCAAACAAAACTTTGGAAGGAATCTGGCACACAATTTAAAAAAAAGCATCCAAGTTTTATTATCCTAGTATTCACTTCAAAATACAATGACAAAAATCACAGATGGACCCTTAGATGTTAAAGGATATCAATTTTTTTTTTTTCAACAAGTCGGCCGTCTCCCACCGAGGCAGGGTGACCCAAAAAAGAAAGAAAATCCCCAAAAAGAAAATACTTTCATCATCATTCAACACTTTCACCACACTCACACATTATCACTGTTTTTGCAGAGGTGCTCAGAATACAACAGTTTAGAAGCATATACGTATAAAGATACACAACATATCCCTCCAAACTGCCAATATCCCAAACCCCTCCTTTAAAGTGCAGGCATTGTACTTCCCATTTCCAGGACTCGAGTCCGACTATATGAAAATAACCGGTTTCCCTGAATCCCTTCACTAAATATTACCCTGCTCACACTCCAACAGATGAATACTGCACACTACGGCCAAAGAAGCTTAAAACTAACCTAATAATGAATAATGACAGCTAACTCCCACTTACAAGCGGAGATTTAAGACGTTTCACTCGGACCTGGAACATTGGCAAGTTATAACTCGTGGGTTATTAGTGATTTGTTCCAGTCCAGGTACTGTAATTTTTTTTCATAATAATGTATAATAAATTTGCAGGGAACAGTGAATATGAAGAGATGAAGTTACCCATACCTGTTCTAGTGAAGGAGGACAGTGGTGTTGCTGTGGCCGTGACTGTCTCCATCCTTGTTCTGCTGATGCTGCTGCTCCTAGTTGTTTTCGTCCTTTTATAGTAAGTGTACCTTCAGTTCTTCAGCAAACAAATGGTATCACCTGAAATTTTCAGGGCAAACATTTATTACTGTTAATAATAATAATTTTTAACAAGTCGGCCGTCTCCCACCGAAGCAGGGTGACCCAAAAAGAAAATACTTTCATCATTCAACACTTTCACCTCACTCACACATAATCACTGTTTTTGCAGAGGTGCTCAGAATACAACAGTTTAGAAGCATATACGTATAAAAACACAGCATATCCCTCCAAACTGCCAATATCCCAAACCCCTCCCATTTCCAGTACTCAAGTCCGGTTATATAAAAATAACCGGTTTCCCTGAATCCCTTCACTAAATATTACCCTGCTCACACTCCAACAGCTCGTCAGGTCCCAAATACCATTCGTCTCCATTCACTCCTATCTAACACGCTCACCCACACTTGCTGGAAGTCCAAGCCCCCTCGCCCACAGAACCTTCTTTACCCCCTCCCTCCAACCTCTTTAAGGACGACCCCTACCCCTCCTTCCTTCCCCTACAGATTTATACGCTCTCCATGTCATTCTATTTTGATCCATTCTCTCTAAATGACCAAACCACCTCAACAACCCCTCTTCAGCTTTCTGACTAATACTTTATTAACTCCGCACCTTTTCTTAATTTCCACACTCCGAATTTTCTGCATAATATTTACACCACACATTGCCCAAAGGCTTATTTAGCGCCTGGAGAATGGGAGGCAATGAGGTTTGATTCGAGGAAGGAGACGATAAATAAAATTCCTTGAATCAAGAGCCCCCACCACCATCAAGAAACCTTTCAAGGGACTTACAAAAATATTCATTTAGATAGTCGATCATTGTTTACTATCATGGTTATGTCCAGCTGGTAGAGACAAAAGGACACTTGTCCTCATCACACAGTAACTAGTCAAGTGGATGACAGGCTCAAGCATATTTATGCATGCAGCTATTATTTTCAGTTCCATTCTTTTTCCAGCGTAATTTTACGATCGTATATTAAAATTTACTTACAAGAATCGTGAGTCTTCTAACAGATTATGGCGTGTATGTATAGCATCTACATTTTGTAGTGCCAGTTAATTATTGCACGTATATCTGTCTTATTCATTTATGAAAATACAGTTTTTAATAGCTGCTGTTTACTAAAAAAAAGCACAATATAGTTTAATTTATTTTTTTATTTCCACAGCAAACGACGAAGGAAACCACAAAACAAAGCAGGAGCAAAGTTTTGGAAAGGTAATAATACTGAAAACTTCATTTCAGTAGGTGAATGGGATTCAGTCACGGTCTGAGTGTCATAAAACTACCAACCTGTTGCATTAGCCATTGATGCAGAGTCATAAGGATTCTGCAAGTAGAATACTGGTTGCAGTTACAGGCCAGTGTCAACCTTCGCAGTCTTATGGTTGGAGAATTCTTATGACTCTGTAGTTCAGTGATTGATATATGATAGAATGGGAGATCCAGAACTGTTATTAGCTGTTATATTTGCTCATTAAGAATTTTCATGACATAAACCTTGATAGGTGACAGCATCCTGTTTTCATTGTAAATTTGTGGGTTGTGAATTGTTCCATAAATATTTTAAATGCTTTTTATTTATTTATAAATTTATAAATGCATTAAATTTCATGGGTGATATTTAAATTCCGGTAATAAAATTTATTGATCTTGATGCAAATAACTGAGGAAGAATATAGATAGCAAGAATACAACACACTAGTTGTTTAATGAACGAGCCATATACAGAAGTTATTCTTTCGTTGTATTATTAAAGCAATGGCGGGTCATCAAGAAACACTTGTTCCATTTCCTGACGAATCTTACCCAACCTACACTGCTTAGTGTATGTTCAATGGAAATTTGATTTAATCTCTGTTTTAGCGTTCAAAATAATCTTGTTATATAATTGCGGCCTAATGGCTCCTGTGCTGTCAGTAGACCTCAAATGTAACAAGTAACTGCTGGTGAGTGATGTGCCAATTTTTCTTCCTGGGTGCATTATTTTATTCATCAGCTTTGATTCAAAGTAGGGAAGGGTAGTTCCCATTCCTTGGATCAAGAGCCATGTACCAGACACAGTGCACTCTCCTAAGAATGTTAGTGAGAAGCCAGACTAATAAATGCCAGAACAGAGGACATCTAAGCAAGTCAGCCACTCACTGTGGGGGTCCATACAGGTCAGCTCCACCCTCTGTAGGGATTCATGCAGGCTATCCCTCGTTGTATGGGTCCATATAGATCAACTCCACCTGCTGTAGGGGTCCATACAGGTCAACTTCATCCGCTGTAGGGGTCCATACAGGTCAACTTCACCCGCTGTAGGGGTCCATACAGGTCAACTTCACCCGCTGTAGGGGTCCATACAGGTCAACTTCACCTGCTGTAGGGGTTCATACAGGTCAACTCCACCTACTGTAGGGATCCATACAGGTCAACTCCACCTGCTGTAGGGATCCACACAGGTCAACTCCACCTGCTGTAGGGGTCCATACAGGTCAACTCCACCTGTTGTAGGGGTCCATATAGGTCAACTCCACCTCTGTAGGGGTCCATATAGGTCAACACCTGCTGTAGGGTCCATACAATCAGCTTTACCTGCTGTAGAGGTCCATACAGGTCAAATCTACTTGCTGTAGGGTCCATACAGGTCAACTGCGCCTACTGTAGGGTCCATACAGGTAAACTCCACCTACTGTTGGGTCCATACAGGTCAATTAAACATTATGCTCAATTGAACACTGTTATATATCTTTCATCTTTAAATACTGTGCTTCTTGGGTATATGAAGAGCGGATGTATTTTTTTTCTAGGTAAGCGTGCAGTGGAAGTCTACGATAACGGAAGAGTTGCACCGGACCAGTATGGCCACTCAGTTCCCAATATTCTTGCCACACCACAGGTACACTTGCATCATTGAATTTACATATTATTGATAGTAAACAATACTGAAAAGTTGAATAATAAGACACATATGCAACGCTTACGTATCTTTACTGCCGAAATGTTTCGCCAGCACAACAGGCTTCTTCAAATATGGGCCAGTTTTCGACTGAAGATTTCCTTTGTGCAGGCGAAATATTTCGGTAATAAAATGTTGGACAAGTCTTATTCTTTGACATCGAATTTACAGGCCAAAAACTGTATATCAGTGGAAAAATATATCGACAAGTTTGTTATAAAAAAGACAGCATAGAAATGTCATCCTACATCAACTCAGCTCATACTGTATGAAAGTATACAGTACAAGCTGAGATATAATCCTCCCCTCAAGGATGCCACCCATAACAGCCTGCTAACACCTTGGTATCTATTTACTGCTAGGTAAACAGGTGAAAGGAAACATACCTAACATCTCATTTGTCCCAGGATCGCTTGATTCAACTCTGGTCGTGTGGGTCAGACTATTGTGCTGCTGTACTATTTAAAAATTATCAGAGGTGCTCCTGAATTAGTGCCTTTGTTTAGCGGAATTTCGACTTTGGGTGCATTTGCTTAGGAGTATCTTCTGTGGGACTGCTATGTTTGTGGAATTACTTCCTAGATTATTATTATTATAATCAAAAAGAAGCGCTAAGCCAATTACTTCCTAGAACAATGCCTTTTGATTGATGTATTATACAGAGATGGGTAGCTAACTTGTAGACTATCCCATAGTCCAAAATAATTTTCTTATGATTTAAGTAGACATACGTGTTGTAATTTATCTCAAGCAATTTACGCGTTTGTAATTTATCTCAAGCAAAATGATGAAATAACTGGAAAACGTGAGGAAATCAGTAGAAAGTTTTTATTTAATTACCCAGTATATCATTAATAAAAGCTAAAACATATTTATGGATCAAGTCCCATCAGGGATAACGTTAATACGTATATCCGTATTAACATCATATTATCATTTTTACCCACAGAGTATACAATCAGTATGTGGTACGATATACACTATTTATTTTCTACAGGATCAGCGCTACTCTCCTCGAAGCCAGAGAAACGTAACTCCTGTTCCAGATTCTTTACCTCCATTATCTGGGGTTAGTTCTCACGCTTTCGATATTTATTTGTCACTCATCATTTGTGGTCTTGTTAGAGAAGGAAGATCTATAGCTGGTGGAGGCTTCTTCAAGAGTGGATAAACTCTATGATGTATGTTTTTTTTTATAACTCGTCGGCCGTTTTCCACCGAGGCAGGGTGACCCAAAAAGAAAGACCCCCAAGAAAAAGAAAAAAACTTTCACCATCATTCAGCACTTTCACCATCACTCATAAATAATCAGTCTTTGCAGAGGCGCTCAGATACGACAGTTTAGATGCCCCTCCAAGCTGCCACCTCTTCAAGGGGGGCTCCTTGGCATGGTGAAGAGGCTCTTGGTCTGAGGAATTAGACCTGTCGGTCTTCTTCCTCAGACCGAACCTAATTACCCCCCATTCTCCCCTCCCCTATCCCATCCTCCCCTTTTTCCATTCCTCCTCCTCCTCCCCACCCCTCCCTTTTGCCCTTCCTCGTTTTGGCCTTTGGGATTTCTCCCACAGGCGCGCTAGTTCCTAGGTAGGGGAAAGGACACCAGGGTCCATCCCATTCCGTTGAGGTTCTTGGCGGTGGCGTAGTTTGCCGTGGAATCTGGATCGCCTGGGGATGTCCCGATCCCTCTCCCGTATCCCAGAGTAGCTTTGGGTGTCTTTCGGGCGACGGGTGTATCTCTGGAAGCCACCTTTTGGATTCCGGGGGTGGTGGCCGAAGGAGGTATGCTTTGTGGCGAATATCCGGCCGCCCTCTCTTTTGTCCACCGAGGTAGCTCGGCAGATGTAAGGTTGCTATCCCGGATTGCTGGTTTACTGGCATGAAGGGTAGGGTATGGCACGGGTTCCATGCTGCATCTGCGCTACTAGCGGTGCTGAGGTCCTCTTGGGTGCGGAGGGAGATTTCCCGCCCTTTCATTCCTCCTGGGAACTATTCCTCCCCGCTCCCCCCTTTTTTATTCTTTTTTTATTTTTATTTTCTTTTCTTTCTTTTTTTTCTTAAAAACAAAAAGCAAAGGAGTAACCTAACCATGGAGAACCCAATCCATGAACCCACTAGCCCCGGGCCCCTTCTTGATACCGCACCCCATTCTGACCCTGCCTTGTGTTTAGACCACTCTTCGGACACTCCTGATGCCCCTGTACCTCTTGCTGGTGCTGTTTCCTCACCCGCTTCAGGTACCGGGGCTTCGACTGACTCCTTCAATTTGTCTGAACTCCACTCTCCTTTGACTATGCTTCCGGCTTCTCCCTCTACGGTACAGCAATTTTCGAATCACCCGCCCATTTCACGCCGGACCAACTCCGGTCCTACTCCTAAACGCCAACGTCAATCTCCTGATGATGCTCCTTCGTTACCTTCCCATTCTACTCGGAAAAGACCGACACGTCAAGCACTCCCTCTCTACGCTCAGTTTTGGACCACACAATGGACTAAATTCTTTACTTTAAGACCGACTTCTTCTGCCTACCTTTCTGACCATAGTATTGGCAAAGCGCTCCTGCGTCATGTTGGTAGAGATATTTCATTTCATGCTCTCAAGAGCGGTACGTGCATCGTCACTGTCCAGAATGCTACCCAAGCTCATGATCTTTCTCTCCTTTCGAATATCGATACTACTCCTATCACTATTGAAAAACATCTTTCTCTCAATTCTTGTAGTGGTACTGTCATTCTGCCCCATACCATAGTCCAACAGAATTTCCAGTCATGTGGCAATGACATTCTTGAACAGCTGGAACTCCAGGATCTCCCAATCCTCAAAGTAGAAACTTATGTCCTTCCTGCCCGGGGGCGGAGATGTTACCCTTGCAATGTGGCTCGTTTAACTTTTGACAGCCGAGAACTCCTGTCCTCTGTATGTGTTGCGGGACATCGGTAGCATCTCACTTTTCCCTACCCCCCTGGGAAGTTCCAGCTGTTCGGGTCTGTTCTTTCTCACTCCCTTGCTCGAAAGCTCAACTGCCTACGGTGGCTTCCCGCTCTCTTTTTCTTGATCACTTCCACTCCCATTCTCATGCCACCGCTGTGTACACAGATGGCTCTAAGTCTTCAGACGGCGTCGGATTCGCAGCAGTGTTTCCGGACAGCGTCGTGCGGGGGCACTTACTATCTTCTGCTAGCATTTTTACTGCTGAACTGTATGCCATTCTTGCAGCACTTATTCGTATTGCATCTATGCCTGTGTCATCATTTGTGGTAGTCTCAGACTCCCTTAGTGCTCTACAGGCTATACGAAAATTTGATACATCTCACCCCCTGGTTCTCCGTATCCAACTTTGGCTACACCGTATCTCTACGAAGCATAAAGATATTATTTTTTGTTGGGTCCCTGGTCATGTCGACGTACAGGGCAATGAACAGGCAGACACTGCTGCGCGGTCAGCAGTACATGACCTACCAATTTCCTATAGAGGTGTTCCATTTCTGGACTATTTTGCTACAATAGCTGCCCACCTTCGCACCCGTTGGCAACGTTGGTCAACTCTGCTTGGTAACAAACTTCATCCTATTAAACCGAGCATAGGTTACTGGCCGTCTTCTTGTCATCAGTGCCGTGGTTGGGAGACCACTCTCTCCCGTCTTCGCATTGGCCACACTCGTCTTACTCACGGGTATCTCATGGAGAGGCACCCTGTACCTCTCTGTGAGCAGTGTCAAGTTCCAGTATCGATTAGCCACATTCTGTTAGACTGCCCTCTCTATCAATGAGCACGCAGAATTTACCTCCAACGCCGTCTTCATTCTACTACTCTCTCTTTACCTTCCCTTCTTGCTGATGGACCCTCCTTTAATCCTGACTCTCTCATTGACTTCTTGACAACGACTGATTTACTCCACGAACTCTGATGATACCTTACCCACTCCCCTCAGCCCTTTCTAGCTCAGTCTCTTGCTGCCCTTTACCCTTTCACCATCCACTGCTCCGCTGTTATCCATAACCTATTACTCATCCACCTCCCTTTTGCCACCTGATGCCCTCATTTCCTTCCTGCCCTGCAGTGCTGTATAGCCCTTGTGGCTTAGTGCTTCTTTTTGATTATAATAATAATCCAAGCTGCCAATATCCAAACTCCTCCTTTAAAATGCAGGCATTGTACTTCCCACTTCCAGGACTCAAGTCCGGCTAACCGGTTTCACTGAATCCCTTCACAAAATATTACCCTGCTCACATTCCAACAGCTCGTCAGGTCCCAAAAACCATTCGTCTCAAAGCCCCTCACCCACAAAACCTCCTTTACCCCCTCCCTCTAACCATTTTGAGAACGACCCCCTACCCCGCCTTCCTTCCCGTACAGATTTATACGCTCTCCAAGTCATTCTACTTTGTTCCATTCTCTCTAAATGACCAAACCACCTCAACAACCCCTGTTCAGTCCTATGACTAATACTTTTAGTAACTCCATACCCCCTCCTAAGTTCCACACTACGAATTCTCTGCATAATATTTACACCATACATTGCCCTTCGACACATCTCCACTGCCTCCAGCCTCCTTCTTGCTGCAGCATTTACAACCCAAGCTTCACACCCATGTAAGAGTGTTGGTACCACTATACTCTCGTACATTCCCTTCTTTGCCTCCATGGATAACTTTTGCTCTCTCCACAGATACCTCAATGCATCACTCACCTTTTTTTCTTCATCAATTCCATGGTTATCTTCGTTATCATAAACCCATCTGCTGACAAGTCAACTCCCAAGCATCTGAACACATTCATTTCTTCCATACTCCCTGTCTCCAGTGTGATATCCAATTTTCTTTATCTAAATCGTTTGATACCCATATCACATTACTCTTATCTGTGTTCACTTTCAACTTTCTACCTTTACATATATAAATTGGGAACCACATCTAAATATATTCTACAGGAAACCACATCTAAACATATTCTGTTGTTCTTTATACCTTATCCTCTGATGTTTTTTTGCACTACTATATTTCTGGAATTTAGTCAATACTTGAAAATAATACAAAAAGTGCTTTAATAATCTTTAAAAATTCAGGTGAGGAGAGTTAAATTATCCAGTATCTGATAAGTAAGTGTCAGTGGCACACAGAAGCACTACCATAGTACAAATTAAGATAATGCCCTCTCCAACTAACTTTATTTGGTCACATTCATATTGCAACATCAATGAACGGGCAACTAGATTTTCTGTCCACTCTGTCCTTTTAATTAATAATGCTTCCCGTTTGTTTCTTTTATCATCATTTTTTCCTCCCACCCCCTGTACTTTCCATTTTTTAAAAAGTGTAGCTTGGTGTAACCTGATTTTCCCCGTAGCTTCAATTCAAACTTTTCGTCTAATCTAAGGAGGCACGTTCAGAATTTTTTTTAATATATTCCCTCTTATTCAGTAGTTCAGTATATGGGCTCTCTGGTAAAATACTGCCAGAAAAGTCAGATGATTCTTCAGCTAGTGTATAACTATCATTCCCAGCACTCACCAAAAATCTTCTGTTATTCAAAGTTGTGACACTCTTGTATTTAAGATAAAGTTTAACTGCCTTTGTTTAAAGCAGTTCATGGAATTGATTTCTCAGCTAAAAATCATTCTGGTACTCGTACTCTAGTATGTGGATGTACAGGCTTCTTGGGCATTTTTTATATCTCGTCTTGAAGCTGTGTATTGAGTTTGCCTCCATACCGCCCCATTCAAATCACTTCACTTTTCAACCATTCTCACACTAAAGAAATATTTTCTTACATTCCTAAGGCTCGTCTGTTTTTTTTCAGCTTCCACGTATGCCCCGTGATTGTGTGTGTGTGTGTGTGTGTGTGTGTGTGTGTGTGTGTCACAAAAAAAAAGTACTCACCTATTAGTGGCTACAATTGTCGAGTCTCAGAAATTATTTGTCATTTGAGTGGATGAAGTGTTGGAAGAGAATGAAATCATTATGAGACCCATGCCACTCATGGATGCCATCATCTGGGAATTTCAAGTATTACTTACAGTGTGAATGCTTGGTAAATGCTCTATGACTTTCGCAACAAGATCATTTTTTGGGATTGTATCATCAAATAGGAAATTCTAAGTATTTTATCAGTTGTGATGTTTTTTTTTTTATTTTACGAGAATACTGCACATTTCTTAAATTTCATGAAAGGAATTAGCCTACAATAAACACACTTTACATTTTTAGTGCACGTATTTGACATTTATGTAAAAATCATAACAAATAATGTCTACTCAATTCTACTTTAAAAATTGACTCAAGACAGGCAATTCTTGGGTCACCATTTTCTCCTGTTTCGTGCAGTTATGCTGACATGTAATTGCTATTCACTAGGAAATACTAATTAGTCAGTAGATAAGACTTCTTCGACTTTTGTATTATTAATTAGTTGAAAAATATTTATGTATATAATACTGTAAGTTAATTTACATATAATACTTATGTTCTCCCATCATCATTAAGTTGGTTTTTTTGCACTGTTTAGCTTTGGTTATTTTTTCTTTTGTTTCTTCACATGTTTCTGAACAGGATGTCTACACTGGGAGTGACCTGTCTCCACCACCAGATGATGATGCTAACATATATGAGAACATTTTCAGTAAGGATGAAGATATATATGCCAACATCAGTAGACGTATCCCACATGACGGGATTGAGGCCTATCTGAACAAGGCCATAGGTTCTCATGACATAATGGAAGAATTTACGGTAAGAAACACTTTGAACCAAGTTACAGAAAAGGCATAAAAGTCAAGAGATGTGATTTAGTTTAATATCTGCTTAATGTTTGATATCTATCTTTGAATTTCTAAGTGTTCATCTTTTCTCCAACGTGTAACACAAAGGTAACCATTTCCCCTACATATATAACTATGACCATAATTTTTAAAGGGGTGTACCGGAAACCAGCGGAAGGCCTCGGATAACGAAAAGCTCCAACGGCGGGTCATTATCTAAGACCCGCGTCAGGAAACACTTGTATTATTATTATAATCAAAAAGAAGCGCTAAGCCACAAGGGCTATACAGCGCTGCAGGGTAGGGAAGGAAGCGAGGGTATTGGATGGCAGAAGGGAGGAGGGATGATCAGCAAGTTACAGAAAACAGCGGGGTAGGGGATAGTACGGGGGTAGAGGGTAGCAAGAGATTGAAGTAGAAAGGGCTGAAGGTATCAGAATTTGTGAAGTAAGTCAGTTGTTGTCAAAAAGTCAATGAGAGAGTCCGGATGAAAGGTGGGTCCATCAGCGAGAAGGGAAGGTAAAGAGAGAGCAGCGGAGCGAAGACGACGACAGAGGTAAATTCTGCGTGCTCGTTGATAAAGTGGGCAGTCCAACAGAATGTGGCTGACTGATAATGGAGCTTGGCAATTCTCACAGAGAGGAGCAAGACGCCTCTCCATGAGATATCCATGAGTAAGACGAGTATGGCCAATGCGAAGACGGGAGAGAGTGGTCTCCCAACCTCGACACTGGTGATAAGAAGATGGCCAGTAACCTATACTCGGTTTAATAGATTGAAGTTTGTTGCCGAGCATAGTAGACCAACGTTGTTGCCAACGGGTGTGAAGGTGGGAAGATATTGCAGCAAAATAGTCCGTAAATGGAATACCTCTATAAGAAACTGGTAGGTCATGTACTGCTGACCGCCCAGCAGTGTCTGCCTGTTCATTGCCCTGTACGTCAACATGACCAGGGACCCAACAAAAAACAATATCTTTATGCTTGGTAAAGATGCGGCGTAGCCAAAGTTGGATACGGAGGACTAAGGGGTGAGGTGTATCAAATTTTCGTATAGCCTGTAAAGCACTAAGGGAGTCTGAGACAACCACAAATGATGACACAGGCATAGATGCAATATGGATAAATGCTGTAAGGATGGCATATAATTCAGCAGTAAAAATACTAGCCGAAGATAGTAAATGCCCTTGTACGACGCTGTCCGGAAACACGGCCGCGAATCCTACACCGTCAGAAGACTTAGAGCCATCTGTGTACACAGCAATGGCATGAGAATGAGAGTGAAAGTGGTCAAGAAAAAGAGAGCGGGAAGCGACCGTAGACAGTTGGGCTTTCGAGCAAGGGAGGGAGAAAGAACAGACTCGAACAGCTGGAACTTCCCAGGGGGGTAGGGAAAAGTGAGATGCTACATGTACATAGAAAGGTGGTAGTTGAAGAGAAGACAAGAGCGAATGAAGGCGAAGAGAGAAGGGACGGAGTAAACAGGGGCGGCGAACAAATAAAGAATGTCTACTAATATCAGTGACCATTCTATAAATGGAAGGATTGCGGAGATCATGAGAGCGTACATAGTAGCGCAGGCAATGGGCATCACGGCGATCGGATAAGGATGGAACATTCGCTTCTGCATAGAGGCTCTCGACAGGGGAAGAGCGAAAAGCACCAAGGCATAAACGTAATCCTTGGTGATGAATGGGGTTAAGGCTAGAGAGAGTAGCAGGAGATGCCGCTGAATAGATCTGGTCACCATAATCAAGTTTCGATGAAATAAGGGTGGAATGTAGGCGAAGGAGGGTTCGACGATCAGCTCCCCATGAAAGATGAGCAAGGGTTTTAAGAAGGTTCAGCCGGCTGTGACAAGTTGCCTTCAGAGAGGTAATGTGAGGTTTCCAGGATAACCTACGATCAAAGAGGAGGCCCAGAAACTTGACTGTATCACGTTCAGGGATACGGGAGCCATAGAGGTACAAAGGATGATCAGAGATGACAGAGCGTCTAGTGAAAGTAATTTGGTGGGTTTTAGTGCTGGAAAATTTAAACCCACGTGTGGTGGCCCAATTGGAAACACGGTCGACTGCATGTTGGAGAGAAACTGTAATGAGGTGACAGTCAGCGCCTGCACAGGCAATAGCGAAGTCATCAACATAGAGTGATGACCAAATATTTGATGGAAGACTAGAGGCCAAATCATTAATAGCAAGGAGAAAAAGTGTTGTGCTCAGAACACATACCTGGGGGACACCTTCAGCTTGGATAAAGTCCGGGGAGAGCACATTATTAACCTGAACATGGAAATGCCTGTCAGTTAAAAAGTTCTTAAGGAAGGATGGTAGATTGCCTCGAAGGCCTAAGGAGTGGGCTTGGGCTAAAATATTATACCTCCAAGTTGTGTCATATGCCTTCTCAAGGTCAAAAAATATGGCAATAACTGAGTGGTTATTCGCAAAGGCATTACGAACATACGTATCCAAGCGTAGTAAGGGGTCTATGGTAGAACGTCCCTTACGAAAGCCATATGGACGAGTGGAGAGACTGTTGTGTGTCTCTAAATACCACACTAAACGTCTATTTACTAGGCGTTCCATTACTTTGCAAACTGCACTGGTAAGAGCAATGGGACGATAGTGGGAGGTTTCATGTCCCGTAGTGCCTGGTTTGCGGAAAGGGAGAACAATGGCGGATTTCCACAGCTGTGGAAGAACTCCTTGTGACCAAATAAGATTGTAAAGGCGTAATAGGACTGCAAGGGCTGACTGATGTAAATGTTGTAGCATACGAATATGAATGTCGTCGGGCCCAGCTGCCGATGATGGACAAGCTGAGAGTGTTGCCTCCAGTTCTTGAAGTGTAAAAGGCACATTATACTGTTCTTCTCTGAGAGAAGAAAAGTCCAAGGGTGCTAACTCTCTGGCAGACTTTGAGGAAAGAAATGAGGGGCATAGATGGAGTCCCTGAGAAATACGGACCAGATGATTGCCAATTTCATTGGCAACATCTAGTGGGTTTGCTATATCAACACCGGCAACCCGCAGAACAGGAGCCGGGTCAGGAGAATATTTACCACTCAGTTTTCGTATTTTTTCCAGACTGCACTCATAGAGGAAGCAGAGGTGATGGTGGAGACATAATCTCGCCAGCAAGTGCATTTAGCGTCACGGATGACACGGCGAGCGATCACACGCTTCTGTTTAAAATCAAGGAGTCTCTCTGTGGTTCTATTGTACCGGTACCTGCCCCATGCAGCGCGTTTCAAACGTACTGCACGAGCACAAGCAGGAGACCACCAAGGCACGCATTTCTGAGAATGCCTGCCCGAAGTTTGGGGTATAGAATGAGAAGCTGTGGTGAAAACGGAGGACGAGAAGAGGTGTAAAAGCTCATCGATGGAGGACGAAGAAGGAACCTCTTTAAAAACAGTTAGGTGTGAGTAAAGGTTCCAATTTGCCCGATTAAATTGCCAGCGTGGGATGCGAAGAGGTGGCGAATATGAAGAGGAAGTAAGAATGATTGGGAAATGATCACTGTCATGTAAGTCCGGGAGAACAGACCAAGTGAAGTCTAATGCGGCGGAGGAAGAGCAGACTGAGAGATCGATGCAAGAGAGAGTATGAGTCCGAGGATCAAAATGGGTGTGAGTAAATGTATTTAAAACATGGAGGGGGTGGGTGGCAAGAAAAGCCTCTAACTGAATTCCACGGGAATCACAGTGAGACCCCCCCAGAGGAAATGGTGGGCATTAAAATCACCAAGTAACAAAATCGGTGGTGGTAATGACGAAACAAGAAAGGCAATATCCGGAATAGATAATGCCCGAGGAGAGAGATATAAAAAACAGAGCGTATACCACCTATGTAAGTGGATACGGGCTGCTGTGTAATGCAGCGAAGTATGAACAAATAGCTGATGGTACGGAATATCAGTGCGTAGAAGAAGGGCACTTTCATTAAAGGTCCCATCAGGAAAAGGATCTGAAGAATACAATAAATTATAGCCTGAGATGGGAGAAATAACAGCAGAGTGTAATTTTGGTTCCTGTAAGCAAACACCAACAGGGGCAAACTGGGAGAGTAACATCTGAAGCTCACCCCGATTACCCCTGAGGCCGCGTATATTCCACTGTAAATAGGCCATGATTGGCAATGATAAAGATACTTGAAATCCGCAGGTAAGGGTTCCTACGGACTAGAGGGGTTAGAAAAGTCCACATGCGGAGACAGTGGAAAACGTTCAAGCAACGAAGGAACGGTGCGCTGTGAAGAAAGGAGTTGCGCAGATGGAGCAGAGGAGAGAGAAAGAGCGGAAGGTGGATCAGTGTCCATTGATGGTTTGGTCTCTGCAATATATTCAGAGATTGCTTCAAGTGTTTCGGAATTCAGAGACGTCGTATGGGAGACAATATTGGAAATGGTAGGGGGAGGATGAGTAAAGATTGGAACTGTATTGGACTGTACCAAGGTAGGGGGGGCGAAAGGGTGGAGGGAACTGGAGAAGCATGGCAGGGGACAGAAGAGGCAGGAACCTGGGAGGTGGCAGAAGAGGAAGAAACTTGGGAGGGAACAGGGGAGGAAGGTACAGTACGAGGAGGAGGGTGAACCTCTACACTTGTAACTGAGCCAGTGAGAGGGGGAGAACCAGGGACAGAGACAGGGAGGGTAAAATGAGGAGGTGGAAGATGGGTAGGAGGTGTTAACGGACCTTTTTTTGACTTTTGAGAAGTAGAGGGACGATTGGGAGGAGGTGTCGTACGAGGTCTCGTCGATACTGAGGCTTGTGAGAGAGAACACGAAGAAGCGAGATCAGACTGAGGCATTGAAGTAGGGACGTCTGAGCCGAGGACAGCAAAAGGATTAGATACAGGAGTGACTATGGGAGAGGTAACCACAGAGGTGGGTGTAGAAGATGGGATACCAGAAGTGGGGGGACGTTTTGAAACACGGGAATAAGAAACACGTGGGAGTCTCCCTTGGAGGCGGAGATGAGAAACTGCCATGGCATAAGGGAGACCTTCTGTCTCTTTGAGGTAACGGATTTCCCGCTCGTTTAAATAGACTTGACAACGGCGAGAGTACGAAGGGTGAGCCTCATGACAGTTAAGGCAAGAGGGAGATTGATTGCAAGACGTATTAGAATGGTCATCGGCACCACAGACTGGGCATTCGGCGATAGATCTGCAATATTTCGCTGGATGGCCAAATCTCCAGCAATTTCTACACTGTGGTGTAGGGATCACCTTTCGAACTTGTAACCGATGTCCTGCTATATAAACTGAGGATGGGAGTTCTCGGCTGTCAAAAGTTAAACGAGCCACATTGCTAGGGTATCGTCTCCGCCCGTGGGCAGGAAGAACGTAAGTGTCTACCTTGAGGATTGGGAGATCTTGGAGTTCCAGCTGTTCAAGAATGTCAGTGCCACATGTCTGGAAATTTTGTTGAACTATGGTATGGGGCAGAATGACGGTACCACTACAAGAATTGAGGGAATGATGTTTTTCAAGAGTGACAGGAACAGTATCAATATGGGAAAGACGAGAGAGCTCATGAGCCTGGGTAGCATTCTGTATGGTAATGATGCGCGTACCACTCTTAAGAGCATGAAAAGAAATATCTTTACCAACATGGCGTAGGAGTGCCTTGCCAATACTGTGGTCAGAAAGATAGGCAGTAGAGGAAGTCGGTCGTAAAGTGAAGAATTTAGTCCATTGTTCAGTCTGAAACTGAGCGTGGAAAGGTAGTGAAGGACGTGTCGATCGTTTCTGAGAAGAACGAGAAGGTGGAGAAGTATCATCAGCAGGTAATTGTCGTTGGCGTTTAGGCGTGGGACCAGAGTTGGTCCGACGTGGAACGGGTCGGCGATTTGAAAATTGCCGCACCATAGAGGGAGAGGCCGGAAGCATAGTCAGAGGAGAGCGAAGGTCCGATAAATTGAAGGAGTCAGTCGAGGCCTCAGTACCTGAAGCGGGTGAGGAAACAGCACCGGCAATAGGTACAGAGGCATGAGGAGTGTCTGAAGAGTGGTCCAAAGACGAGGCGGGGTCAGAACGGGGTGCGGTATCAAGAAGGGGCCCGGGGGTAGTAGGTTCATGGACTAGGGCTGCCATGGTTAGGTTACTTCTTTCTTTTTGTTTTTAAGAAAAAAAAAGAAAGAAGAAAAGAAAATAAAAATAAAAAAAAGAATAAAAAAAGGGGGGACCGGGAAGGGATAGTTCCTAGGAGGAATGAAAGGGCCAAAAATCTCCCTCCGCGCCCAAGAGGACCTCAGCACCGCAAGTAGCACAGATGCAGCATGGAACCCGTGCCATACCCTACCCATCATGCTAGTAAACTAACAATCCGGGATAGCAACCTCACATCTGCCGAGCTACCTCGGTGGACAAAAGAGAGGGCGGCCGGATATCCGCCACAAAGCATACCTCCTTCGGCCACCACCCCCGGAATCCGAAAGGTGGCTTCCAGAGATACACCCGTCGCCCGAAAGACACCCAAAGCTACTCCGGGATACCGGAGAGGGATCGGGACATCCCCAGGCGATCCAGATTCCACGGCAAACTATGCCACCGCCAAGAACCTCAACGGAATGGGATGGACCCCGGTATCCTTTCCCCTACCTAGGAACTAGCGCGCCTGTGGGAGAAATCCCAAAGGCCAAAAAGAGGAAGGGCAAAAGGGAGGGGAGGGGAGGAGGAGGGGGAAAGGAAAAAGGGAAGGATGGGATAGGGGAGGGGAGATTGGGGGGTAATTAGGTTCGGTCTGAGGAAGACCGACAGGTCTAATTCCTCAGACCAAGAGCCTCTTCACCACGCCAAGGAGCCCCCCTTGAAGAGGGAAACACTTGTAGTTTCCTGAAAAACCTTACCTAACCTAGACCTACATGTGTGACAATATGAAATTGTTATAATTATAGCCATAATTTTTAAAAGGGTGGACAGGTTAGCCAGCGGAAGGCCTCAGTCAGATGACCAGAAGCTCCAGCTGTGGGTCATCATATGATTAAGATCTGCGTCATTAAACAATTGTACTGTTTCCTGACAAACTTTACCTAACCTAGCCTACATTACAAGCGTAGATGACATGCAGAAAGTGAAAGCTGCTGGTGTGAATGATGTATTAACCGGTATTCATTATTATAAGTTACCAAGGATTTTGAGCTTTACAAGTAAAATTGGCACTTGATTGCTAAAAACACCTAGAAATTAGTGACCAAAACATATTGTACTGTTCAGTTTTTATTTCAGACAAAATTCAAATGTTGGTCTAATGTAAATTTGAGAAAAATATTGTGTATACATACATGTATATTACTTGTTCATTGAGGATAGTACTATATGCACTCAAGTTTTATGTAACTTGCCTTGGTACTATATGCACTCAAGTTTTATGAAACATGCCTTGAACATAATTTATTATTCATTCTTTTAAGTTTACATTTTTTATTGTATTAATTACAGTCTATACCATCAAATGTTGGCAAATCCATGTCTGATGGAGAACGTCCAGAAAACAAGAAAAAGAATCGCTATCGCAATAACCTTCCTTGTAAGTACACAAGACTGTTTAAAGGGTGGGGATAAAAAACAGTATGCAGAATGAAAATCACCAGACATAAAAATTAGAAAATGTTTTCTGATACTTATTATATAATTATAGGTTTAATATTTGTCACAAATTCTTTGGTTATGGTAGTCCAGGATTACTGTTTATCACATTTTTTTTTGTTTGTGATAGTTACAGGATTACTGTTTATCATAAATTTTTTGTTCATGGTAGTTACAGGTTTACTGTTTATCACAAATTCTTTGTTTATAGTAGTTACAGGTTTATTGTTTATCACAGATTCTTGGTTTATGGTAGTTACAGATTTACTGTTTGAAGGTTCTTTGTTTATGGTAGTTACAGGTTTACTGTCTATCACAAGTTCTTTGTTTATGGTAGTTACAGGTTTACTGTATAGTAGGTAGGTAAAAGATACTATATGAATGGAGCTTACGTTTACTGTTCCTATCTCACCATCACTTACTTTCAGATGATGATACCAGAGTAAAGCTCTCCATCATTAATGATGATCCGTTTTCAAATTACATCAATGCGAGCCACGTTTACGTAAGTGTTGCTTCTTGTGTCCGGTATTGCTAGTTATAATATCGATAAACTCTTGCTTTGAAATGTTACCTGGTATGTAACTTATTCATTGTATTGAATTAATTTTTAATGATGATCCGTTTTCAAATTACATCAATGCGAGCCACGTTTACGTAAGTGTTGCTTCTTGTGTCCGGTATTGCTAGTTATAATATCGATAAACTCTTGCTTTGAAATGTTACCTGGTATGTAACTTATTCATTGTATTGAATTAATTTTTATTCATAAAGATTTTTCATAACTTTCATTATTATGATTGTGATGATACATTATTTAGTACTTTTATATCTCGGTATGTGTGAGGAACTTGCAAATATGGAATTTACAGATAACCCCAACCTATTACTGTACTATAAGACTAGATTATTATTATTATAATCAAAAAGAAGCGTTAAGCCACAAGGACTATACAGCGCTGCAGGGCAGGAAGGAAGCGAGGGTATCAGGTGACAAAAGGGAGATGGATGAGTAATAGGTTACGGATAACAGCGGGGTAGTGGATGGTGAAAGGGTAAAGGGCAGCAAGAGACTGAACTAGAAAGGGCTGAGGGGAGTGCGAAAAGTATCATCAGAGTTTGTGGAGTAAATCAGTCGTTGTCAAGAAGTCAATGAGAGAGTCAGGATTAAAGGAGGGTCCATCAGCAAGAAGGGAAGGTAAAGAGAGAGTAGTAGAACGAAGACGACGTTGGAGGTAAATTCTGCGTGCTCGTTGATAGAGAGGGCAGTCTAACAGAATGTGGCTAATCGATACTGGAACTTGACACTGCTCACAGAGAGGAACAGGGTGCCTCTCCATGAGATACCCATGAGTAAGACGAGTGTGGCCAATGTGAAGGCGGGAGAGAGTGGTCTCTCAACCTCGGCACTGATGACAAGAAGACGGCCAGTAACCTATGCTCGGTTTAATAGAATGGAGTTTGTTACCGAGCAGAGTTGACCAACGTTGTTGCCAATGGGTGCGAAGGTGGGTAGCTATTGCAGCAAAATAGTCCAGAAATGGAACACCTCGATAGGAAATCGGTAGGTCATGTACTGCTGACCGCGCAGCAGTGTCTGCCTGTTCATTGCCCTGTACGTTGACATGACCAGGGACCCAACAAAAAACAATATCTTTATGTTTGGTAGAGATACGGCGTAGCCAAAGTTGGATACGGAGAACTAGGGGATGAGATGTATCAAATTTTCGTATAGCCTGTAGAGCACTAAGGGAGTCTGAGACTACTACAAATGATGACACAGGCATAGATGCGATACGAATAAGTGCTGCAAGAATGGCATACAGTTCAGCAGTAAAAATGCTAGCTGAAGATAGTAAATGCCCCCGCACGACGCTGTCCAGAAACACTGCTGCGAATCCGACGCCGTCTGAAGACTTAGAGCCATCTGTGTACACAGCGGTGGCATGAGAATGGGAGTGGAAGTGATCAAGAAAAAGAGAGCGGGAAGCCACCATAGGCAGTTGAGCTTTCGAGCAAGGGAGTGAGAAAGAACAGACCCGAACAGCTGGAACTTCCCAGGGGGGTAGGGAAAAGTGAGATGCTACATGAACATATAAAGGTGGTAACTGAAGGGAAGACAAGAGTGAATGTAGGCGAAGAGAAAAGGGACGGAGCAAACAGGGGCGGCGAACGAATAAAGAATGTCTACTAATATCGGTGACCATTCTATAAATGGAAGGATTGTGTAGATCGTGAGAGCGTACATAGTAGCGAAGGCAATGGGCATCATGGCGATCAGACAAGGATGGAACATTCGCTTCTGTATAGAGGCTCTCAACAGGGGAAGAGCGAAAAGCACCAAGGCACAAACGTAATCCTTGGTGATGGATAGAGTTAAGGCTAGAGAGAGTAGCAGGAGAGGCCGCGGAATAAATCTGGTCACCATAATCGAGTTTCGATAAAACGAGGGCTGAATGTAGGCGAAGCAGAGTTCGACGATCAGCTCCCCAGGAAAGATGAGCAAGGGTTTTAAGAAGGTTTAGCCGGCTGTGACAAGTTGCCTTCAGAGAGGTAATGTGAGGTTTCCAGGATAACCGACGGTCAAAGAGAAGGCCTAGAAACCTGACTGTATCACGTTCGGGGATACGGGAGCCATAGAGATACAAAGGATGATCGGAGATAACAGAGCGTCTAGTGAAAGTAATTTGGTGAGTTTTGGTACTTGAAAATTTAAACCCATGTGTGGTGGCCCAAGTGGAAACACGGTCGACCGCATGCTGGAGAGAAACTGCAATAAGATGACAGTCAGCACCTGCACAAGCAATAGAGAAGTCATCAACATAGAGTGATGACCAAATATTGGGTGGAAGAACAGAGGCCAAATCATTTATAGCAAGGAGAAAAAGTGTTGTGCTTAGAACACATCCCTGAGGGACACCTTCAGCTTGGACGAAGTCCGGGGAAAGAACATTATTGACTCGAACACGGAAATGTCTGTCAGTTAAAAAGTTCTTAAGGAGGGATGGTAGATTGCCTCGGAGGCCTAAGGAATGGGCCTGGGCCAAAATATTATACCTCCAAGTTGTGTCATATGCCTTCTCAAGGTCAAAAAATATGGCAATAACTGAGTGATTATTCGCAAAGGCATTACGAACATACGTATCCAAGCGTAGTAAGGGGTCTATGGTAGAACGACCCTTACGAAAGCCATATTGACTAGCGGAGAGACTGTTGTGTGTCTCTAAATACCACATTAAACGTCGATTTACGAGACGTTCCATCACTTTGCAAACTGCACTAGTAAGAGAGATGGGGCGATAGTGGGAGGCATCATGTCCTGTAGTACCCGGTTTGCGGAAAGGGAGAACAATGGCAGATTTCCACAGCTGGGGAAGAACTCCTTGTGCCCAAATAAAATTGAAGAGGTGTAAGAGGACTACAAGGGCTGACCGATGTAAATGTTGTAACATACGAATATGAATGTCGTCAGGCCCAGCTGCCGATGATTGGCAAGCTGAGAGCGTTGCCTCCAGTTCTTGAAGTGTAAAAGGCACATTATACTGTTCTTCTCTGAGAGAAGAAAAGTCCAAGGGTACTAACTCTCTGGCAGACTTTGAGGAAAGAAACGAGGGGCATAGATGGAGCCCTCGGGAAATACGGACCAGATGAGTGCCAAGTTCAATGGCAACGTCGAGAGGGTTTGCTACATCAACACCAGCGACCCGTAGAACAGGAGCCGGGTCAGGAGAGTATTTATCACTCAATTTCCTCACTTTTTTCCAGACTGCACTCATAGAAGAAGCAGAGGTGATGGTGGAAACATAGTCTCACCAACAAGTGTGTTTAGCTTCACGGATGACACGGCGAGCGATCGCACGCTTCTGCTTAAAATCAAGAAGTCTCTCAGCGGTTCTACTGTACCGGTACCTGCCCCATGCAGCACGTTTCAAACGTACTGCACGAGCACAAGCAGGAGACCACCAAGGCACGCACTTCTGAGAATGCCTGCCTGAGGTTTGGGGTATAGAATGAGAAGCTGTGGTATAAACTGACGTCGAGAAGATGTGTAGGAGCTCATCAATGGAGGATGAAGGAACCTCACTAAAAGCAGTGAGGTGTGAGTAAAGATCCCAATTTGCCCGATCAAATTGCCAGCGAGGGCTACGGAAAGGTGGTGAATAGGAAGGAGAAGTAAGAATGATCAGAAAATGATTGCTGTCATGTAAGTCTGGTAGAACAGACCAGGTGAAGTCTAGTGCAGTGGAGGAAGAGCAGACTGATAGATCGATGCAAGAGAGTATGAGTACGAGGATCAAAATGGGTGGGAGTACCCGTATTTAAAACATGGAGGGGGTGAGAGGCGAGAAAAGCCTCCAACTGGATGCCACGTGAGTCACAATGAGACCCGCCTAGAGGAAATGGAGGGCATTAAAATCACCAAGTAACAGAAGTGGTGGTGGTAAGGATGAAACAAGAAAGGCAAAGTCTGGGATAGAAAATGCCCGAGAAGGAGAGAGATATAAAGAACATATTGTAAACCACTTATTCAAGTGGATATGGGCTGCAGTGTAATGCAGCGAGGTATGGACATATAGTTGACAGTACGGAATATCATTGCGTAGAAGAAGGGCACTTTCATTAAAGGTCCCATCTGAGAAAGGATCCGAAGAATACAATAAATTATAGCCTGAGATAGGTTGGAAAACAGCCGAGTGTAATTTTGGTTCTTGTAAGCAAGCACCAACAGGGAAAACCTGGAAAGCAACATCTGAAGCTCACCCCGATTACCCCTGAGGCCGCGGATATTCCACTGTAAATAGGCCATGATTGGTGATTAAGAAAATACCAGGAATCTGTAGGTAAAGGCACCTACGGACTAGAGGGGTTAGAAAAGTCAACGTGTGGTGGCATTGGAAGACGTTCAAGTAGCGAAGGAACGGAGCGTTGCGAAGAATGGGGTTGTAAAGATGGAGGAGAGGGAAGAGAAGGAACAGGAAGTGAATCTGTGTCCATTGAAGGTTTAGTCTCTGCAATATATTCTGAAATGGCTTCAAGTGTTTCTGAATTCAAAGATGTATGGGAGACCATATTGGAGATAGAAGGAGGAGGGTGAGTAAAGATTGGGACAGTAATGGACTGTACCAAAGTAGAGGGGGAGGGAAGAGTGTAAGGGACTGGAGATGAAGTGTGGGGGGGGACAGAAGAGGCAGAAACCTGGGAGGTGGCAGAAGAGGGAGAAACTTGGGAGGGGACGGGGGTGGAAGGCATAGTACGAGGAGGAGGATGAATCTCCACACTTGTAATAGAGCCAGAGAGAGGGGAAGAACTAGGTACAGAGACTGGAAAGGTAAAGTGTGGAGGTGGAAGAAGGGAAGGAAGGGACAAAGAAGATTTGAGCAATGTGGATTTTTTGGACTTCTGAGTAGAGGGGCGATTGGTATTAGGTGTCGTACAAGGTCTTGTCGATACTGGGGCTTGTGAGGAAGGACGCGAAGATGTGAGAACAGACTGAGTTGTAGTCGGGACATCAGAGCCAAGGACAGCAAAAGGATTAGATGCCGTAGTGGCTATGGGAGGGGTAATAACAGAGGAGGCTGCAGAAGATGGGACCCCAGAAGTGGGGGGATGTTTGGAAACACGAGAATAAGAAACGTCTCCCTTGGAGGCGGAGATTAGTAACTGCCATAGCATAAGGGGGACCTTCTGCCTCTTTGAGGCAACGGATTTCACGTTCATTTAAGTAGACCTGACAACGGCAGGAGTACGAAGGGTGAGCTTCATTACAATTAAGGCAAGATGGAGGTTGACTGCAAGATGTATTAGAATGGCCGTCGGCACCACAGACTGGGCATTCGGCCATAGATCTGCAATATTTCGCTGGGTGACCAAAACGCCAGCAATTTCTACATTGTTGCGGTGTAGGTATCACCTTTCGAACTTGTAACCGATGTCCCGCGTCCTGCGACATATACAGAGGACGGGAGTTCTCGGCTGTCAAAAGTTAAACGAGCCACATTGCAAGGGTAACGTCTCCGCCCCCGGGCAGGAAGGACATAAGTGTCTACTTTGAGGATTGGGAGATCCTGGAGTTCCAGCTGTTCAAAAATGTCATTGCCACATGACTGGAAATTCTGTTGGACTATGGTATGGGGCAGAATGACAGTACCACTACAAGAATTGAGAGAAAGATGTTTTTCAATAGTGATAGGAGTAGTATTGATATTCGAAAGGAGAGAAAGATCATGAGCTTGGGTAGCATTCTGGACAGTGACGATGCGCATACCGCTCTTGAGAGCATGAAATGAAATATCTCTACCAACATGACGCAGGAGCGCTTTGCCAATACTATGGTCAGAAAGGTAGGCAGAAGAAGAAGTCAGTCTTAAAGTAAAGAATTTAGTCCATTGTGTGGTCCGAAACTGAGCGTGGAGAGGGTGCTTGATGTGTCGGTCTTTTCCGAGTAGAATGGGAAGGTAACGAAGGAGCATCATCAGGAGATTGACGTTGGCGTTTAGGAGTAGGACCGGAGTTGGTCCGGCGTGAAATGGGCGGGCGATTCGAAAATTGCCATACCGTAGAGGGAGAAGCCGGAAGCATAGTCAAAGGAGAGCGGAGTTCAGACAAATCGAAGGAGTCAGTCGAAGCCCCAGTACCTGAAGCGGGTGAGGAAACAGCACCAGCAAGAGGTACAGGGGCATCAGGAGTGTCCGAAGAGTGGTCTAAACACAAGGCAGGGTCAGAATGGGGTGCGGTATCAAGAAGGGGCCCGGGGGTAGTGGGTTCATGGACTAGGGCTGCCATGGTTAGGTTACTCCTTTGCTTTTTGTTTTTAAGAAAAAAAAAGAAAGAAGAAAAGAAAATAAAAATAAAAAAAAGAATAAAAAAAGGGGGGAGCGGGGAGGAATAGTTCCCAGGAGGAATGAAAGGGCCGGAAATCTCCCTCCGCGCCCAAGAGGACCTCAGCACCGCTAGTAGCGCAGATGCAGCATGGAACCCGTGCCATACCCTACCCTTCATGCCAGTAAACCAGCAATCCGGGATAGCAACCTCACATCTGCCGAGCTACCTCGGTGGACAAAAGAGAGGGCAGCCGGATATCCGCCACAAAGCATACCTCCTTCGGCCACCACCCCCGGAATCCGAAAGGTGGCTTCCAGAGATACACCCGTCGCCCGAAAGACACCCAAAGCTACTCCGGGATACCGGAGAGGGATCGGGACATCCCCAGGCAATCCAGATTCCACGGCAAACTACGCCACCGCCAAGAACCTCAACGGAATGGGATGGACCCCGGTGTCCTTTCCCCTACCTAGGAACTAGCGTGCCTGTGGGAGAAATCCCAAAGGCCAAAAAGAGGAAGGGCAAAAGGGAGGGGTGGGGAGGAGGAGGAGGAATGGAAAAAGGGGAGGATGGGATAGGGGAGGGGAGAATGGGGGGTAATTAGGTTCGGTCTGAGGAAGAAGACCGACAGGGCTAATTCCTCAGACCAAGAGCCTCTTCACCACCACGCCAAGGAGCCCCCCTTGAAGAGGTATAAGACTAGATACATTTCAGACTACTGTGATCCAGTGTACTCTCCAGCATTAGTTTACATTCTTGCACCTTAACGCAGCTACACTCTGAAATATGTTCCACATTTATTTTTGCTTAAAAAAGTTTATTTAATTAAAAGGTGTTACATTAGTTCACTTATTTAGTTTTGAATAAATATAAGTTATTTTAATAGAAATTATGAGAGGGTTGTATGATCAGTATGCACACACTCTCCTCCACATAAGCCACCTCCTCTTACTCACCATGCTCTTCTTCTTTTTCCTGAAGCAGGGTTATCCTACCTTGGAGGGTCTGAGAGCTTGCACTTGGGAGGTACCTTGTCTGTTCCCCGGGGTGGGACCTTGGTGGAGCCTTTTATTCCTTAAGGAAGGGCATCTCTTCTTGGCTTCAGTAGATCAAATTTCATCAAAATTTAGTACCAGAGGGATAGATAAGGGAATTTGTGTAGTTCTGTGTTATTGCTGCCACCAATTGCAGTGTTTTGGTACTGGAGGTTACTGCAGATCCACGATCCAAGATGTAAGACTGCAGACATTCTTTTCAGTTTGTCTTCTGTCATTATTATAATAATAGCTGAATAACAGGCACTGACACTCAGACTTTTCTGATAACTCACACTTGGCTTTGGGTTTTCTCCACTCATTGTTGGAGCTTAAGGGAGACTGTTTTCTCATGGCTATGTATTGACCATATCATATCAGTATTACTCATGTTAATCTCATTGCCACTATTGCTTTTCAGTACATGAAAATGAAAATAAATTTTATTCCCAAATAAAGTTTAAAAGTTACGAATCAGTCTTTTACAAATAGTTGCAAAAATGTACAAGCTATTCAGAAAGCCACTAAATTATAGAGCATTTCAGGCATGCTAAACTGTGACATCATGAAACTTATAATTGAAATTATGGCATTTACCTTTCTCAAGCTCTGCATTTCCATGCCTGTGGTTTAGTAGAATATGATTCAGTTTAGGATGGAAGTGAATGTGAAACACTTAAGCAAAATATTATATACTGTTCTAAGGTGGTCAAACATTTTCCTCATTTACGTTTTTTCTGCATGCTTTATATGCATAAAATATTTAGCATAGAATTTTTAAATAAAATCACGAACTGTTGCACTCCATATATACTACTTTATCTGATATTTCCAGGGCTTTGGTGGAGTTCTTAAATACATTGCTTCACAAGGGCCCAAGGATGCCAACGTGAACACCATCGGTGACTTCTGGAGAATGATTCGAGAACAACATATCTCTGTTATTGTAATGGTCGCTAATTTTGTCGAAGGTGGAAAGGTAATTTAATATAGTTTGTAAATATTTGCAAATTATATAATTTATTCAAGATTTGTATTACTGTCATGCAAAATGCCAAATGACTTTTGTTTATTTATTTTGCAAGATGTAATCAGACATTTTTTTCTAGACTTTAAATCTGGAGTATCGTGTATAATTATTCAATTTGTTTTCGATTTCATTTTTCATAACATTATTATTACAGTTTAATAAGATCCTTGTGAACAATATTTTTTTTTAGAAATTACATGAGTGAACATCCCATCCTCTTGACAACAGACAGTATTTCAGTTTTTAAGACAATCAAATGGGTGACTGATAAACAAGTTTATTAACAATGATTTACTAACAGATCTTCCTAGTACGCTAAATGGCTCCCCTTTTTCTGTTTCCACATCAAAAGCTTTATCGCCTTTATTAATTTATTGCCTTAGTAGTATACTGTAATTGGTTATTTTTTTATCGATAGACGGCAAACTAGCCTAATTAAACCCAACCTCTCTCCAGGTAAACTCCAGGTAAACCTTATCAAACCTACGTAATTAATATCGTGAAAGTTTTCTGCAAACCGTGAGAAATTCTCATGGGAAAAAAAACACTTGATGCAGTAAGCCTATGTTGGAACATAATATAAGCTGACGTAGCATTGTCAGCTGTTAGGAAATATTGCAAGAGTAGTGTTGCAAGGCTAATATTGGAGAGGGAAACTAGTGTGAAGAAAGATAAAATGTAATAGTTTTGGTGGGCAGGTTTCACTTTACATTAATAAATTGTATTACGTTGTATAATATACTATATTACTGCACTGTATTGTATAGTGCAGTGTGTTAGAATATTGTATAATTACATTGTTACCTAGTATAGCATTATTGGATTAGTCCATTGTATAAATACATTATATTAGTATAGTGTATTAATATGTTGTGTTAGTACAATGTATTGGTACATTAGTACCTTCTACACCCCTTCTATTCCAAGGCGCTGTGTCATCGAAACGGATTTAGCACAACGCATAATGATGATGATAATAATAAGCACAGTTCAACATTTATAAGGTGTAGTGTGTGAAATTATATGGGTGAATTTCACAGGAACAATACTCAATTAACATTTCACACGTAACTGGGGAGAACTCTGGCACATCTAATACAGATTACACTTATGCTATAATTGTACCACGGTGACAGGTTGGACTTCAGCAACAGTGGGTCACTACACTGTCCCTCCGATGACCACCTCAGCTCCCCAACCTTCCGTCAAGGGAGGTTCCTTGACGCTGGAAAGGGGCTCTTGATCTAGGGAATTGGATCTGTTCCCTGAATTGAGCCTGAATGCATTCCATCCCCCCACATGCGCTGTATAATCCTACGGGTTTTGCGCTCCCCATGACAATAATAATCAGGTCCCCAAATTCACATATCAGGACCTTAAATTATGTGAATATATTCAAGAAAATACTTCAAGGCAGTAACACTGGCTGTATTAAATTTGGTCGTGTTATTATTATTATAATCAAGGGGGAAGCGCTAAACCCGGAGGATTATACAGCGCCTGGGGGGGGGGATGTGGAAGGCATTCAGGCTTAATTCGGGGAACTGTAGCACAGATCCAATTCCCTAAATCAAGAGCCCCTCACCAACATCAAGGAACCTTCCTTGAGGGGAAATTTGGTCGTGGACTGTATATATTCAGGATTAATTATTGGACTTAACAAATTTTATATAATTTGTTAATATCTTATTGTGTATATAACACAGTTCCAATAATTTAAACGTGTTACATAGTTTCAATAAAAAAAGAGGAAATATTTCTTATAAGATTTTGGTCTTGATGGCATATCCTAACTCCTCCATATTGGTAGGCAACTAATGTTGGCCAATAAATATTTACATTACCTGTAGACTGTAGTGAGATTTAATTCACACTGGGAGGCGTACATAGCTGATATATGTGCTGGGCAACACCTCACATTTTCATTCGTATCCTTATTTTGATAGTTTCACTTTGTATCTTAACCCTTCCAGATACACGTTAAATTCACGTATTATACAGGACACTATATTTGCCGGTACTGTTTCTGTCGGCTTAGATTAAATGAAATTAATTCTCCACAAAATCCCGGTCCGATCTACATTACTCCGCCATTTTCGTTGCTCTCCCCGACGTTTTGTCTACCAATACATCTTTTCAATTAATTAATAATCCTTTCAGGTGTGTACTATATTTTCATTATTGAAAGAGTAATTTCCTCTAAACTACAGTAATTTTCGCTTATTCAACTTCTTACAGAATATAAGAAAATAATGGAGAATATTATTTCTCATGTCAGATTATTGTAATCATGGGGGAGCGCTAAACTCGTAGGATTATACAGCGCATGTGGGGGAATGGAAGGTATTCAGGCTCAATTCAGGAACTGGAGCACAGATCCAGTTCCCTAGATCAAGAGCCCCTCGCCAGCGTCAAGGAACCTTCTTTGAGGGGGGGGGTCTCATATCAGAACATCTTTTAAAAGTCACTGAAGGTACTACACACCTACACAATTTCAGATAAACATTATTATCCCCATCAATTCTTACACATAGATTACAGGAAAATTATAAAAAAAATCCACATATAGTCTAATTAAGTTTATGTTCTGATGTTGACTGAGTCGAGTATTCCAGTATAATAACTTTGTTCTAATGTTGACAGGAAAATATGTAGGTCAGTATATTAACTTTGTTCTACTCTTGACAGAGGAAAGTAGGTCAGTATATTAACTTCGGGGAGAGCCTTGAGGTTGATGGCTACGTTGTGGAGGTCATCAAGACTGATCAACATTCACATTATAACGTCTCTTTGGTTCAGGTAATGTATATAATAAAGTAATATTTAACTTTAAAGGATTTATGGTGAGAGTTGTATCTGAGTAAAAGTTATTATTATTAAAGATTAGCCGGTATTCTCCCGGCCCGGGCCTTTTCCAAGTGGTGGCCCGGCCTTGGCTCCCTCTTTAGGGAGTGTCTGAGACCGAAGTCTCCCATGGGAGGAGGCATAAGTACTTCCTCATCTTTGGGACCAACTGTCCCCAGGCCTAGCCACAAGCTAGGCCTCTCTGGTCTGCCATCCCCGCCCCAAGGGAGCAAATGGGAATGACAGTCTTATGAGCTAAAAGCTTGGACTCAGGCACCTACCCTACCCTAGAAGGGTTAGGCATGGTGTCGATTGAGTAAAAGTTAGTTAAAGATTAGCCGGTATTCTCCCGGCCCGGGCCTTGTCCAAGTGGTGGCCCGGCCTTGGCTCCCTCTTTAGGGAGTGTCTGAGACCTAAGTCTCCCATGGGAGGAGGCACAAGTACCTCCTCATCTTTGGGACCAACTGTCCCCAGGCCTAGCCACAAGCTAGGCCTCTCTGGTCTGCCATCCCCGCCCCAAGGGAGCAAATGGGAATGACAGTCTTATGAGCTAAAGGCTCGGGCTCAGGCACCTACCCTACCCTAGAAGGGTTAGGCATGGTGTCGATTGAGTAAAAGTTAGTTAGTTAGTTAAAGATTAGCCGGTATTCTCCCGGCCCGGGCCTTGTCCAAGTGGTGGCCCGGCCTTGGCTCCCTCTTTAGGGAGTGTCTGAGACCTAAGTCTCCCATGGGAGGAGGCACAAGTACCTCCTCATCTTTGGGACCAACTGTCCCCAGGCCTAGCCACAAGCTAGGCCTCTCTGGTCTGCCATCCCCGCCCCAAGGGAGCAAATGGGAATGACAGTCTTATGAGCTAAAGGCTCGGGCTCAGGCACCTACCCTACCCTAGAAGGGTTAGGCATGGTGTCGATCTGAGTAAAAGTTTTTGTTTGCTTTGTTTATTAATATAAACAGTATTTTATAGTATATTATACAAATTTATAGTATTTTATATGCAAATTATGGTGTTTATGGAAATTTATAGTGCTATGCAAATTTATATTTTATATATAAATTTATAATACTGGTTAGTGATGATAGCATTTGCTATTACATAAATTTAAAGTAATATATGATAAAATTAAATACATTACTGGACGATAACATTCAAAATTTGAATATTTAAAATAAAATGAAAACGAAACCAGAAATAAAATTGATCCAAACACTGATATTACCATATGAAATTTAGCTACCTGTTATAGGGTAGCTAAATTCCGTATGGCCACATGTAAGTTATACTCAGTAGTATAATTTTTTACCCTTACATGTAACTCACTCCACTCATACTTGTACCAGGAATTTCTCTGTCAGAATATGTTCGGTGCACAAAGATTTTGATTTATTCATAAGGCTTCTGGTATTGTGGGTAAGCACTTTGTATTGCCAGCATTGTGCATTAGGTATAATTGATGGTGTATTTAAAGGGAATGTGAACCTTGTGGGATGCAGCACTATCAGTATGGAATCATCAGGTGTAATTTACCTGGACTTATATCAATATTTTCCACAAAATCGTCCTGATGCATTACTTCGATTAAATACAAGATACCATGTCTAGATGTTAAATATCAGTCGGATAACATAGACGCTGCGTATCACAAAGAAATATTTGTACGTAAAATCGGTTGAATTTCCAGGTGTGGAAGAACGGAGTTGCACACACAGTGACACACTATCACTACACCAGCTGGCCAGACCATGATGTGCCAAGTGAGGCCCACAGTCTGGGTACCATGATACGACAGATTATCCAAACACATTCAGAAGGTAGGCTTATAGTCCCCAATTTATTTATTTATTTTTTTTTTCATTGAACTTGATATCCCCTGCAACTTTTGCTATTATGAAAAATGACTAAAGCTGATCTCTTAAGTAGTATTATCAGTGACAGTTATTGGATTTGAGAAAAAAACGGCCAAGTATGAGACAGTAGGCCTGCTGCATTTTTCCTCCATTTTTTATTTTCTTATAATCCTCTTTTCGAGATAATAAAAATCTGCCAGAAGGATTTAATTCTAAGCTTTAAAACTATGATTATTTCTTGGATATATTTAAATTTCAGCTGAAGTTTTTTTTTTTTTTTTTTTTTTTTTTTTTTTTTTTTTTTTTTTTTTTTTTTTTTTTTTTTTACTACACAGACTGTTCCCCTCCAACATAGGATGACCTTCAAGACGAAACATTCAGCATTATTCAATCAGTTTCTGTAATTACGTTTTTTAAAATTGTTTGTAGTCTAAACAGCAGCTGTTGTGATTTCTTTGCACTTCTGTTGAGTCCATAAAAGTTATAATTCCAGCTCTAATGTGGTATAAAGTACCATGATAGCTCTGACCTAGTGTAAAGTACCATGATAGCTCTGACCTAGTGTAAAGTACCATGATAGCTCTGACCTAGTGTAAAGTACCATGATAGCTCTGACCTAGTGTAAAGTACCATGATAGCTCTGACCTAGTGTAAAGTACCATGATAGCTCTGACCTAGTGTAAAGTACCATGATAGCTCTGACCTAGTGTAAAGTACCATGATAGCTCTGACCTAGTGTAAAGTACCATGATAGCTCTGACCTAGTGTAAAGTACCATGATAGCTCTGACCTAGTATAAAGTACCATGATAGCTCTGACCTAGTGTAAAGTACCATGATAGCTCTGACCTAGTGTAAAGTACCATGATAGCTCTGACCTAGTATAAAGTACCATGATAGCTCTGACCTAGTATAAAGTACCATGATAGCTCTGACCTAGTATAAAGTACCATGATAGCTCTGACCTAGTATAAAGTACCATGATAGCTCTGACCTAGTATAAAGTACCATGATAGCTCTGACCTAGTGCAAAGTACCGTGATAGCTCTGACCTAGTATAAAGTACCATGATAGCTCTGACCTAGTATAAAGTATCATGATAGCTCTGACCTAGTATAAAGTACCATTTATTTATTTATTTATTTATAATTTGAGCACACATACAGAGGTACAAAAAAATACAGACAAGAGCAGCATGCCAAAGCCACTTATACTATGCATAGCATTACGGGCTGGCTTAAAATTAACTTAAGATTAACTAAGCAATGATGAAATCAGTGAAAAACATTAATGTAAACAGATTACTATAAAGCACAAGTGAGTATTACAAAGACAGGTCATATGGTTGCATGCATTGTTGTAAATTCAGTAGAATGGAGTATTCTGTTAGGTAGTGTATTTAAAAAATAATAAAGTTAGATTGGGTTTTAGGTTTAACATTTATGTGATATAATTGTGAGAAGCATTTAAGATATACAATTTATAAGGTTCAGTTATTCAGTATTTATTTGGTTTTGGGTGAGTAAGTGATCTTTGAGAAGAGACTTGAATTTATAAACAGGTAGTGTTTCTTTTATATTTACAGGTAATGAATTCCAGATTTTAGGGCCTTTTATGTGCATTGAGTTTTTGCATAGCGTGAGATGGACACGAGGAATATCAAAGAGTGATCTGTGCCTTGTGTTATGGTCATGTGTTCTGTTGAGGTTGGCAAGGAGATGTTTGAGGGGAGGGTTAATATCAGAGTTGAGTGTTCTATGTATGTAATAGGTGCAGTAATAAGTATGGATGTTTTGTATGGTGAGTAGGTTGAGTGTATTGAATATTGGTGGAGTGTGCTGCCTGTAGTGAGAATTTGTTATCATTCTAACTGCAGCCTTTTGTTGGGTAATTAGTGGTCTGAGATGGTTACTTGTTGTTGAGCCCCATGCACAAATTCCATAGGTGAGATAGGGGTAAATAAGAGAGTGATATAGGGCCAGGAGGGCTGACTGTGGAGCATAGTACCGTATCTTCGATAGTATGCCTACAGTCTTGGAAATTTTCTTAGAAATTTGTTGTATATGTGTATGAAATTTGAGTCTATTATCAAGGTGGATTCCTAAGAATTTTCCCTCTGTTAGCTTTGTGATAGGTGGTCCGTTTATCATTATGTTAAGAGGGACATCTGTAGCTCTGTTACCAAACTGAATGAAGTAGGTTTTGTCAATGTTTAGTGTAAGTTTGTTAGTACTCATCCAGGTAGATATTTTCTGTAATTCGGTATTTACAGTATTGGCTAGCGTGACTGGGCTCGGGTGGGAGAAGACGTATGTTGTGTCATCAGCAAATAGTGTGGGTTTGAGTAATTGCGAAGCATTTGGTAGGTCATTTATGTATAGGAGAAAGAGAAGAGGGCTAAGGACACTTCCCTGTGGGACACCAACTGTAATTGGTTGTGCAGAAGAGTTTGCCCCATTTGCGTACACATATTGGCTTCTGTTGCTGAGGTATGACTTGAGGTAGTTGAGGGAGTGCCCTCTTATACCATAGTGTGACAATTTTACGTGGAGCAAGTCATGGTCAACTGTATCAAAAGCTTTACGTAAGTCAATGAAGATCCCCAGTGGGACTTCTTTTTTCTCTATTGCAGTGTATATATGTTCTAGCATGTGTATAATAGCATCATTAGTATTTTTATTAGGCCTGAATCCAAATTGGCAGGGGTTGAGTATGTTTTGGGAGATAAGGTAGGAGTAGATTCGTTTATGAATTAATTTTTCGAAGATTTTTGAGAGAGGGTGTAAGTTGGATATTGGCCTATAGTTATTCAACTCTGTTTGGTCTCCTCCTTTGTGGATCGGGGTGACCCTTGCTATTTTGAGTACTGTAGGGAAGGTGGAGGATTCAATGGATTTGTTAAAGAGTGTTGCAATGATTGGTGATAGCACTTGTGACACTTTTTTGTATATAAAGGGTGGTAAGGTATTTAAATCTCCTGCCTTGTTTTTTAGTGCGTTGATAATAAGGGAGACTTCGTATGGGTTAGTCGGAGCTAGGAACAGTGTGTTCGGGTAGTTGCCGGTGAGGTAGTCATTTGGTGGGGTATCTGAGCTTGGGATTTTATTGGCAAGGTTTTGTCCTATAGTGGAGAAGAAATCATTGAGTCGGTTTGCTGTTTCTGTTGGTGGGAGTTGGGGTTCATCTGATTTTGCTAATTTTATTTCGCTATTTCGTGATATCTTTTTTGTTCCCAGAATTTCTGATAGGGTTTTCCAGGTCTTTTTTATATCACCTCGTAAGTTGGATAATCTGTTCTCATAATACAATTTTTTTGCCCTTCTTATCAGGCTGGTTAGGATTGACGAGTAACGTTTTGTTTGGTCTCTGGTTATGTGACCCATTCTGTACTGTTTTTCATATTGGTGTTTTGTATTTATGGATTTGAGAATGCTGGGTGTTAGCCAGGGACTGTTCAGTCTCTTAGCTGTCATCTGCTTAGTTTTTTTAGGGCAGTGCTTGTTATAGAGGTATTGGGTCTTTTTTAGAAAATTATTAATACATTCGTCAATATCTGTATTGATTTCTAGCTCAGTGTGCCAGTCAATGTTTGCTACTGCTGTTGTGAAGTTATTAATGGCTGACCTAGTATAAAGTACCATGATAGCTCTGACCTAGTGCAAAGTACCGTGATAGCTCTGACCTAGTATAAAGTACCATGATAGCTCTGACCTAGTATAAAGTACCATGATAGCTCTGACCTAGTATAAAGTAGAATGATAACCCTGGCAGTATAAACTAGCATGGTAGCTGTGGCGTAGTATAAGATAGCTTAGTAGCTCTGAAAGTACAAACTAGCATGGTGGCTCTGAAATAGTATAAGCTAGCATGGTAACTGGCAGTATAAACTAGCATAGGAGCTCTGACAGTAAAACTAGCATGGTAGGACTGACAATATAAAATAACATGCTAGTGCTGACATGGTATAATTTAGCCCAAACATGGTATACACTGGCCCTGACGGTATAAACTATCATGGTAATGCTGACATAGTTTAAATGTGCATGGTAGCACTAATATAATGTAAACTAACATGCAAACTCTGACATGGTATAAACTTGCATGCTGATTCTGACACAGTATAAACGAATATGCTAATCTGACATAAACTAGCCTGCAAGCTCTGGCATAGTATAAAGTAGTCCTACGCTCAGGATAGCAATTGTTGTATGGTCAGTACAGTAGCTTCATTCTCAATATAGCAATGGCCATTCACTCAGCACAATAATTATTGTATGATTAGGATAGTAATTATTGTATCATCAACATAGGAATTATAAATTCAGCATGTGAAGTGTATGCGGCTTTATTTTTCTTCCTCATTCCCTAGGTGGTGTGGTTGCCCACTGTTCAGCTGGTATTGGACGCACTGGCACTGTTCTGATGGTGATGCTTTTACACGAGATGTTAATGATACACGACAGTATTGACCCATTAGAGGTCCTGAAGCACCTTCGTGAATGTCGTGCTAGATTAGTGGAGAATGTTGCTCAGTACAACCTCGCTCTTCAGATTTTTGATGAAGTTCTCTTCGGAGCCAAAACTGTTATTTCTTCATTTAGCTTACAGGATCAGACTAAAGAGTTTCTAAAGAGCAGCAGTGCTCTCTACCAGAAAGCTAAGGCTCTTCCTTCTGGCCTCACTTTCCGAGGTGCATCACAGCGCGAATTTTATCCCCAAAACCGAAATCACAGTATTTTACCAGCAGATACTCAAAGAATTTTCTTAGAAATGGAGAATGGCAAGATGCTTTCTCAATACATTAATGCCGTGAGATTGAACGGTCTTGATCATCCCAACACCATGGTGGCGACAGAGCATCCTCTACCGTCCACTCTCGCCAAGTTCTGGAGGCTGGTGGTTGAGAAGAAATGTCCAAATGTTGTTCTTATCAACACATATGAAGGATATGAGAAGGTAATTTGTGTTATCTTCAATCGTTAAGATATTTTGCTTAAAATGTCAATTTAGTGTTTGAGCTGTCAAGAAAATTTTAATTTTCTTTTTTCAACTTTTCGTATGATTGGCAAATATTATTTTCCTCTGCTTTCCGAGTCACTAAGATATTTTGCTTAAAATGTGAATTTAGTGTTTGAACTGTATCAGGAAAATTTTAATTTTCTTTTTTTTTTCAACTTTTCTTATGGTTACGTCATATTTTCCTTTCTGCTTTCCGACTCACTAAGATATTTTGCTTAAAATGTGAATTTAGTGTTTGAACTGTATCAGGAAAATTTTAATTTTCTTTTTTTTTCAACTTCTCGTGTGATTATGTTTTATCATTTTCCTCTCTGCTTTCCGAGTCACTAAATGCGTAGGGTTCTGCTTAATCTCTGCTTTCATTGACACTCCAATACTTCACTAATTATTATTTTGTTGTGTTAAAGGAGTTTCCAGAAGTGTTGCCAAGAAAAGATGCTGATCTCATCCTGGGCACCTACACCATCCACACACTTCACGCTGCTCAGTACAACTCTTTTGTCATCTACTCTATTGAAATTATCTCTCAAAACGTATGTGAACATAATTGTTGTGTAATATTAAGATTCTATTAATATTATTTCATTCATGGGGAAGCACTAAACTTGTAGAAAGCATACAGTACCTGGTTAATGGGAGGTGATCATGTTCAAACCAAGGGAAAAATAGCTGCAATTCCTCGCATGAAGAGCCCTTCACTGCATCAAGGTAACCTGTTGAATAGGTGGCACCAGTGTGGTAGAGCACCAGAAATGTTGAGATTCAGTGCCGAGGTAATGTGAAGGACATTCCACTGACGAGCTTTGAGCCAATATTAAAGTCAGTCATTATCATAAAGGGTGCATTAATTTCAAGGTGAAAATATATGAATATTGTAAATGTCAATATCTCCAGTTTGTTCTTTAAGTCAATAAGCCTACCAACTTTTTTTTCTGTGTATGTATTTGCTCAATGCCTGACATATACCCCACAAATGCAATAACAGATTTTTAGATTTACTGCTTTAAATTACTTCACCATCAAATATAGTGTATACTACAGTTTAGTTCAGTGAGTGCAGGAATGCAGTAAACATGTGACAAGGATTGATGTATGCTGTTTCTCCTCAGCAAGTGCATCATACAGTTACTGTATACCAGATCACTTCATGGCCATATGGTAGTGAAGTTCCTCCTTCACCTGATGCATTAGTTGGAGTATCAGAATTGTTGCTGCAGACTCCCTACACCCCAGAGACTGGCCCTCTTGTGCTCTGCTGTGGGTAAGGAAATTTCCACAAGTATAAATTGGATGTTTTTCCGTCTTCGCCAATCTCACTTCGTTATCTTTGTAATAAAGTGCAAAGGTTAGCAGTATATCACAATAAAGCAAATGTTTCCATTTATTGCCAAATGAGCGAAAATCGAGTAGCCGAAGTTAATTTATCTGTATCTTCTCCTTTACAATATAAATGTTCATTTATTATTTTAAATACTCATCTCACTCATTATACTACTAAACATAAGTTAAACAGAAAAATACTATTGACAGTGATGGTGTGACAGGCTGTGGACTTATGGCAGGAGTTCTCTTAACTATTGAGAAACTTCAGAAATATAATGAAATCGATGTTTATCGCACTGTTGTGTATCTTCAGCGTGCCCGACCACAGTTCTTTGTGTCCCAGGTAAATAAACTGAATCTTATACATAATGAATAATAATGTTAGTAAAATTATGGGTTTCATACGCACGAGATTATTTAAAAAAATCCATTATGTAAAACATTGTAGGGATGTTGCATCTAAGGGCGTACTAAAAAGTCTGCCCTCTGCTTTTCATTGAATGTATTTTGTACCATTTACCAAGTCTTGCTTTCAGTTTGCAAATTTGAGGCCAATCCCTCCAGAACTTCCCAGGTGTATCTCTCGCCTGCGGTGATATAATTGGTGTAATTCAGAAAGCAGAAGAAATGTTACCTAGATGATTTGGTCATGTAGAAAGCCTGGAGCAAGATTGATTCAAGAGGGTCTATATATCTGGGGTGGATGTAAGGTGTAGGGGATGTTTGAGAAAGGTTTGGAAGGAAAGCGACAAAAAGTGCTGAGATTTACCGTAGTCTTGAACATCCCGCAGATTTACATGAGCATATTAGATTGACATAAGTAATGGCCAGTGGCCTTTCGGATTTGTTTTGCTGTTAGTGTGAGCGTGACAGTATCTCTTGAAGGGATTTAGGGAAACTGGGCTAGCCAATCGCGATTTTTGGTGGTAAGAGATTTACCTTCGCTTTGAAATTTGGGCGGGAATAATGTGTTTAACTCTCATCATTTGATTATAATGTCTGTGTTCTGTAAAGATATAGGGAGAAAGTAGCAGAGAATATATTTCCTTTACTGGATCACTTTACCTTGGTGGCAATCATTTGATGTTTTTATTCCTTACTCATGTACATGCTATAACAGATTCAGAATTTCTTTCATCCTTTTCCCTCTAGGCACAGTTTGAGCTGCTCTACAGTGCTGCTGTTACGTTCCTGCAAGATTATGACACATATGTGAACTGTCCACGTTGAGCTGTTTTATAAAGGAGGTTGTGGTAACACTGTTATCTGTGTGCAGGCTAGAAAAACTCAGCATGTTGTAGAGTACTGCAATGTAGATTTTGTGGTATTCATGAAGCTTGCACCACCAATTAACTTGGTGCTAATCAAAAGTAAATTCTGTCAGTAGAGCTGTTCTTACACCCTGTGTCATTATATGCTTGAGTGTGAAAAAAAAGTCAGACTTTACGAAAGCTTACAAATGTTTAAGAAATGCTAAAAGTGCCAAAAATATGGAAAATACTCTTAACTGTGCTTACTATAAATACTCATAGCCACTACCTAATCGACAGAGCCCTTTTACCAGTACCGTAGACCAGCGAGTAGTATATGTAACATAATGAATATGCTGGATTGTAATACTTGTGTATCTCAATTCATTGTACAACTAACCCCATATAGCTGTTACTGAATACAGTAAATGAAGTTTGTAAATAGTTAATTGCTACTGTACCTTCACACACAGTGGGGGAGGGGAGATCATTCCAAGGACTCATTATGTACCTCTTTAATGTTTAGGCTACAACTCGCAGGATAGGTACGAAATACTAGATAATAAAACCATTAAATTACCTCATGAAGTTGAAGACTGATGTAGATAAGTTTTAGCTGTATATAAAATAAAGAGGCTTTCCAGAGTTTTAATAATAAGGATTTTAGTGATGAGTTGTGATAGAGCTCAACGCAACAGATGAATACAAATGCTGCACTCCATTCACATTGATGGGGCAATACAAAATGCAGCCCTCCAGTCACGGGACAAATACTGCCTTTGTCATTCAGAGTCATGGGGCAAAATGAAATGTAGCCCTCCAATCATTCACAATTATAAACAATAACCTCTTCAAGGGGGGCTCCTTGGCGTGGTGAAGAGGCTCTTGGTCTGAGGAATTAGCCCTGTCGGTCTTCTTCCTCAGACCGAACCTAATTACCCCCCATTCTCCCCTCCCCTATCCCATCCTCCCCATCCTCCCCTTTTTCCTTTCCTCCTCCTCCTCCTCACCCCTCCCTTTTGCCCTTCCTCTTTTTAGCCTTCGTGATTTCTCCCACAGGCGCGCTAGTTCCTAGGTAGGGGAAAGGACACCGGGGTCCATCCCATTCCGTTGAGGTTTCTTGGCGGTGGCGTAGTTTGCCGTGGAATCTGGATTGCCTAGGGATGTCCCGATCCCTCTCCGGTATCCCGGAGTAGCTTTGGGTGTCTTTTGGGCGACGGGTGTATCTCTGGAAGCCACCTTTCGGATTCCGGGGGTGGTGGCTGAAGGAGGTATGCTTTGTGGCGGATATCCGGCCGCCCTCTCTTTTGTCCACCGAGGTAGCTCGGCAGATGTGAGGTTGCTATCCCAGATTGCTGGTTTACTGGCATGAAGGGTAGGGTATGGCACGGGTTCCATGCTGCATCTGCGTTACTAGCGGTGTCGAGTCCTCTTGGGCGCGGAGGGAGATTTCTGGCCCTTTCATTCCTCCTAGGAACTATCCCTCCCCGGTCCCCCCTTTTTTTTTCTTTTTTTTATTTTTATTTTCTTTTCTTCTTTCTTTTTTTTTCTTAAAAACAAAAAGAAAGAAGTAACCTAACCATGGCAGCCCTAGTCCATGAACCTGGTACCCCCGGGCCCCTTCTTGATACCGCACCCCGTTCTGACCCCGCCTCGTCTTTGGACCACTCTTCAGACATTCCTCATGCCTCTGTACCTATTGCCGGTGCTGTTTCCTCACCCGCTTCAGGTACTGAGGCCTCGACTGACTCCTTCGATTTATCAGACCTTCGCTCTCCTCTGACTATGCTTCCGGCCTCTCCCTCTACGGTGCGGCAATTTTCAAATCGCCGACCCGTTCCACGTCGGACCAACTCTGGTCCCACGCCTAAACGTCAACGACAATTACCTGCTGATGATACTTCTCCACCTTCACCTTCTCGTTCTTCTCAGAAACGATCGACACGTCCTTCACTACCTTTCCACGCTCAGTTTCAGACTGAACAGTGGACTAAATTCTTCACTTTACGACCAACTTCCTCTACTGCCTATCTTTCTGACCATAGTATTGGCAAGGCACTCCTACGCCATGTTGGTAAAGATATTTCTTTTCATGCTCTTAAGAGCGGTACGCGCATCATTACCGTACAGAATGCTACCCAGGCTCGTGAGCTCTCTCGTCTTTCCCATATAGATACTGTTCCTGTCACCCTTGAAAAACATCATTCCCTCAATTCTTGTAGTGGTACCGTTATTCTGCCCCATACCATAGTTCAACAAAATTTCCAGACATGTGGCACCGACATTCTAGAACAGCTGGAACTCCAAGATCTCCCAATCCTCAAGGTAGACACTTACGTTCTTCCTGCCCGTGGGCGGAGACGATACCCTAGCAATGTGGCTCGTTTAACTTTTGACAGCCGAGAACTCCCATCCTCCGTTTATATAGCAGGACATCGGTTACAAGTTCGAAAGGTGATCCCTACACCACAACAGTGTAGAAATTGCTGGCGATTTGGCCATCCAGCGAAATATTGCAGATCTATCGCCGAATGCCCAGTCTGTGGTGCCGATGACCATTCTAATACGTCTTGCAATCGATCTCCCTCTTGCCTTAACTGTCATGAGGCTCACCCTTCGTACTCTCGCCGCTGTCAGGTCTATTTAAACGAGCGGGAAATCCGTTACCTCAAAGAGACAGAAGGTCTCCCTTATGCCATGGCAGTTTCTCATCTCCGCCTCCAAGGGAGACTCCCACGTGTTTCTTATTCCCGTGTTTCAAAACATCCCCCCACTTCTGGTATCCCATCTTCTACACCCACCTCTGTGGTTACCTCTCCCATAATCACTCCTGTATCTAATCCTTTTGCTGTCCTCGGCTCAGACGTCCCTACTTCAACGCCTCAGTCTAATCTCGCTTCTTCGAGTTCTCTCTTACAAGCCTCCGTATCGACGAGACCTCGTACGACACCTCTTCCCAATCGTCCCTCTACTTCTCAAAAGTCAAAAAAAGGTCCGGTAACACCTCCTACCCATCTTCCACCTCCTCATTTTACCCTCCCTGTCTCTGTCCCTAGTTCTTCCCCTCTCACTGGCTCAGTTACAAGTGCAGAGGTTCACCCTCCTCCTCGTAATGTACCTTCCTCCCCTGTTCCCTCCCAAGTTCCTTCCTCTTCTGCCACCTCCCAGGTTCCTGTCTCTTCTGTCCCCTGCCACGCTTCTCCAGTTCCCTCCACCCTTTCGCCCCCCCCCTACCTTGGTACAGTCCAATACAGTTCCAATCTTTACTCATCCTCCCCCTACCATTCCCAATATTGTCTCCCATACGACATCTCTGAATTCCGAAACACTTGAAGCAATCTCTGAATATATTGCAGAGACCAAACCATCAATGGACACTGATCCACCTTCCGCTCTTTCTCTCTCCTCTGCTCCATCTGCGCAACTCCTTTCTTCACAGCGCACCGTTCCTTCGCTGCTTGAACATTTTCCACTGCCTCCGCATGTGGACTTTTCTAACCCTTCTAGTCCGTAGGAACCCTTACCTGCGGATTTCAAGTATCTTTATCATTGCCAATCATGGCCTTTTTACAGTGGAATATACGCGGCCTCAGGGGTAATCGGGGTGAGCTTCAGATGTTACTCTCCCAGTTTGCCCCTGTTGGTGTTTGCTTACAGGAACCAAAATTACACTCTGCTGTTATTTCTCACATCTCAGGCTATAATTTATTGTATTCTTCAGATCCTTTTCCTGATGGGACCTTTAATGAAAGTGCCCTTCTTCTCCGCACTGATATTCCGTACCATCAGCTATTTATTCATACTTCGCTGCATTACACAGCAGCCCGTATCCACTTACATAGGTGGTATACGCTCTGTTCTTTATATCTCTCTCCTTCTCGGGCATTATCTATTCCGGATTTTGCCTTCCTTGTTTCGTCATTACCGCCACCGATTCTGTTACTTGGTGATTTTAATGCCCACCATTTCCTCTGGGGAGGGTCTCACTGTGATTCCCGTGGAATTCAGTTAGAGGCTTTTCTTGCCACCCACCCCCTCCATGTTTTAAATACAGGTACTCACACCCATTTTGATCCTCGGACTCATACTCTCTCTTGCATCGATCTCTCAGTTTGCTCTTCCTCCGCCGCATTAGACTTTACTTGGTCTGTTCTCCCGGACTTACATGACAGTGATCATTTCCCAATCATTCTTACTTCCCCTTCATATACGCCACCTCTTCGCACCCCACGCTGGCAATTTAATCGGGCAAATTGGAACCTTTACTCACACCTGACTGTTTTTAAAGAGGTTCCTTCTTCGTCCTCCATCGATGAGCTTTTACACCTCTTCTCGTCCTCCGTTTTCACCGCAGCTTCTCATTCTATACCCCAAACTTCGGGCAGGCATTCTCAGAAATGCGTGCCTTGGTGGTCTCCTGCTTGTGCTCGTGCAGTACGTTTGAAACGCGCTGCATGGGGCAGGTACCGGTACAATAGAACCACAGAGCGACTCCTTGATTTTAAACAGAAGCGTGCGATCGCTCGCCGTGTCATCCGTGACGCTAAACGCACTTGCTGGCGAGATTATGTCTCCACCATCACCTCTGCTTCCTCTATGAGTGCAGTCTGGAAAAAAGTACGAAAACTGAGTGGTAAATATTCTCCTGACCCGGCTCCTGTTCTGCGGGTTGCCGGTGTTGATATAGCAAACCCACTAGATGTTGCCAATGAAATTGGCAATCATCTGGTCCGTATTTCTCAGGGACTCCATCTATGCCCCTCATTTCTTTCCTCAAAGTCTGCCAGAGAGTTAGCACCCTTGGACTTTTCTTCTCTCAGAGAAGAACAGTATAATGTGCCTTTTACACTTCAAGAACTGGAGGCAACACTCTCAGCTTGTCGATCATCGGCAGCTGGGCCCGACGACATTCATATTCGTATGCTACAACATTTACATCAGTCAGCCCTTGCAGTCCTATTACGCCTTTACAATCTTATTTGGTCACAAGGAGTTCTTCCACAGCTGTGGAAATCCGCCATTGTTCTCCCTTTCCGCAAACCAGGCACTACGGGACATGAAACCTCCCACTATCGTCCCATTGCTCTTACCAGTGCAGTTTGCAAAGTAATGGAACGTCTAGTAAATAGACGTTTAGTGTGGTATTTAGAGACACACAACAGTCTCTCCACTCGTCAATATGGCTTTCGTAAGGGACGTTCTACCATAGACCCCTTACTGCGCTTGGATACGTATGTTCGTAATGCCTTTGCGAATAACCACTCAGTTATTGCCATATTTTTTGACCTTGAGAAGGCATATGACACAACTTGGAGGTATAATATTTTAGCCCAAGCCCACTCCTTAGGCCTTCGAGGCAATCTACCATCCTTCCTTAAGAACTTTTTAACTGACAGGCATTTCCGTGTTCGGGTTAATAATGTGCTCTCCCCGGACTTTGTCCAAGCTGAAGGTGTCCCCCAGGGATGTGTTCTGAGCACAACACTTTTTCTCCTTGCTATTAATGATTTGGCCTCTAGTCTTCCATCAAATATTTGGTCATCACTCTATGTTGATGACTTCGCTATTGCCTGTGCAGGCGCTGACTGTCACCTCCTTACAGTTTCTCTCCAGCATGCAGTCGACCGTGTTTCCAATTGGGCCACCACACATGGGTTTAAATTTTCCAGCACTAAAACCCACCAAATCACTTTCACTAGACGCTCTGTCATCTCTGATCATCCTTTGTACCTCTATGGCTCACGTATCCCTGAACGTGATACAGTCAAGTTTCTGGGCCTCCTCTTTGATCGTAGGTTATCCTGGAAACCTCACATTACCTCTCTGAAGGCAACTTGTCACAGCCGGCTGAACCTTCTTAAAACCCTTGCTCATCTTTCGTGGGGAGCTGATCGTCGAACCCTCCTTCACCTACATTCCACCCTTATTTTATCGAAACTTGATTATGGTGACCAGATCTATTCAGCGGCATCTCCTGCTACTCTCTCTAGCCTCAACCCCATTCATCACCAAGGATTACGTTTATGCCTTGGTGCTTTTCGCTCTTCCCCTGTCGAAAGCCTCTATGCAGAAGCGAACGTTCCATCCTTATCCGATCGCCGTGATGCCCATTGCCTGCGCTACTATGTACGCTCTCATGATCTCCGCAATCCTTCCATTTATAGAATGGTCACTGATATTAGTAGACATTCTTTATTTGTTCGCCGCCCCTGCTTACTCCGTCCCTTCTCTCTTCGCCTTCATTCGCTCTTGTCTTCTCTTCAACTACCACCTTTCTATGTACATGTAGCATCTCACTTTTCCCTACCCCCCTGGGAAGTTCCAGCTGTTCGAGTCTGTTCTTTCTCCCTCCCTTGCTCGAAAGCCCAACTGTCTACGGTCGCTTCCCGCTCTCTTTTTCTTGACCACTTTCACTCTCATTCTCATGCCATTGCTGTGTACACAGATGGCTCTAAGTCTTCTGACGGCGTAGGATTCGCAGCAGTGTTTCCGGACAGCGTCGTACAAGGGCATTTACTATCTTCAGCTAGTATTTTTACTGCTGAATTATATGCCATCCTTACAGCACTTATCCGTATTGCATCTATGCCTGTGTCATCATTTGTGGTTGTCTCAGACTCCCTTAGTGCTTTACAGGCTATACAAAAATTTGATACACCTCACCCCTTAGTCCTCCGTATCCAACTTTGGCTACGCCGCATCTTTACTAAGCATAAAGATATTGTTTTTTGTTGGGTCCCTGGTCATGTTGACGTACAGGGCAATGAACAGGCAGACACTGCTGCGCGGTCAGCAGTACATGACCTACCAGTTTCCTATAGAGGTATTCCATGTACGGACTATTTTGCTGTAATATCTTCCCACCTTCACACCCGTTGGCAACAACGTTGGTCTACTATGCTCGGCAACAAACTTCAGTCTATTAAACCGAGTATAGGTTACTGGCCGTCTTCTTATCACCAGTGTCGAGGTTGGGAGACTACTCTCTCCCGTCTTCGCATTGGCCATACTCGTCTTACTCATGGATATCTCATGGAGAGGCGTCTTGCTCCTCTCTGTGAGAATTGCCAAGCTCCATTATCAGTCAGCCACATTCTGTTGGACTGCCCACTTTATCAACGAGCACGCAGAATTTACCTCTGTCGTCGTCTTCGCCCCGCTGCTCTCTCTTTACCTTCCCTTCTCGCTGATGGACCCACCTTTCATCCGGACTCTCTCATTGACTTTTTGACAACGACTGACTTACTTCACAAATTCTGATACTTTCAGCCCTTTCTACTTGTATCTCTTGCTACCCTCTACCCCCGTACTATCCCCTGCCCCGCTGTTTTCTGTAACCTGCTGATCATCCCCCCTCCCTTCTGCCATCCAATTCCCTTGCTTCCTTCCCTACCCTGCAGCGCTGTATAGCCCTTGTGGCTTAGCGCTTCTTTTTGATTATAATATAATAATAATATAAACAATAAAACTGTTGCCCTCCGAGCAGTCACAATCATGGGGAAATACAAAAGCAACTAATAATTTCCAGTCAGTGAGAGAATATAAAACGTATCCATCTATTCGTGGCACATAAATATGCTCCCATCCAATCATGAGTCGTACTTGCTGCCCTTCAATCATTCACAGTTGTGAGACGAAACAAATGCAGTCTCCTTTACAGTCCGGAAACTACAAATGTTACGTTCCAATCAGTCGTGATTATGAAGTAGAATACTTTTAAATAATATTTACTGACTTTGTACAGAGTTTATTAATACATTTTATCATTCAACTTGTGAAGAAACAAATTTCATTTATTTTTATTTTCAATAAAAAATAGTATTCTTAAGTCTGAGTTTAAACAATATTCGAAGCTGTTGATGCTGTGTTAATAAATTCTTTTGACTTGTATTTTTAGTTGTAAATTATTGACTTATATTTGCAGTTTTAATAATATTTTAATATTTGCAGTTTTAAATTGTCTTTAATTACTATTTGTAAATGACGTCGAGATTAAGATCTGTATTTCTAGAAAAAGTTTACAATGGCCACAAAAGTTTGTAGATAATGCAATGATGTGCAGAGACGGAGGTTGTAAGAGTTCTGGCAGCCAGTGAGAGAAGTTCATGAAATTCTGGGTAAGTTGAATAATCTTTAGGATTTTGTAAGAAGGAACAGGTGTCCAAGTAAGTCTCGCTCTGTTTTGGTCATTCAAGAAACCTGGCAGCACAGATTGGGATTGTATTGAGTTCACAGGAAGTGAGGCCGTGCAAGATTGTGTTTGGATTTATGCCTACGAATCCTACAATATTGGGAAAGTCATGACTTCATATATGCAGGTGTATGTATTTTCTTTGTCTCTTTTGAAATCCTTTTTGTGGTCATTGATGCTTTTAATATTTATTATTTATTACTGTACCTGCTTTTTTTCCTTGATTAAATTCAGTAAGAAAAATCATAATACATTATTACCCTTTTCTTTTCCATATTCATGTTTATTTAACATTTAAAAACATATATTCTCGAAGGAAAGTTGAACAAATATCCATATTATATTGCATGCATTTTTACACAATATTTAAGAAAAATGTTAACATTTAAGCATAGGAATGAGGTACAGAGGCTGAACTGGAATGGAAAAGGAAGGTTTTATTCAAAAGTTCCTGGACAACGAGGACACAAGAGAAATATACTAAAAATAACATTCAAGTTCAGGTTCCTGGAAGATTTTGGTGGCCGCTTTTTCATTTATACAACTGGAGCTACACTTCCTTCGTCTGAACTGAAGCTTACTCCTTCCCAGGACTCCCATCCCCCATGAATTTAATAATAATTAATGAGTACTTACCAATATTTTCCTTAATAGTTCTGCATGGTTTCCTTATGATTCTCTTGGGAAAATGTAGCAAAGTTCTTCCTTCAAAAGTCATACATTTTGTATGTAGATAAAATACCAGAAACATTAGTGTGCCATGAATGTTAAGAAACACATGATTATTACTATTATTAGTGATAGGAAGATGATAGTTCAAGAGTAGTGTTATGAACAATGTTGTAACTTTTATATACTGCCATAAAATTTCTTCACTAAATCCTAATACTCTCATACTACTTTTGTTAATTTTGTGTTTCACTTTTATATATTCCTACTAGTATATTTGTTTATCTCACAGCTATCAACTGTCTTAATTCTTCAATCACCACTTTATCTCATAGTTTTAATTGTTATTAATCACTACAAGATCTCTTTATTACTACTTCAAGAAAGTATATATATCTACTTTTTTGTATATTTGTATTTTACCTTATCACTTCGGGGTGGTATTAAGAACATAAGAAAGAAGGAACACTGCAGAAGACCTACTGGCCTATGCGAGGCAGGTCCAATTCTACCAGTTTAAGCCAGTGCCTTAACCTAGTCAGGTCAGGTCACGTTCACTTAAAAAAGGGGCACGGCATGTAACCTAGTAGCGCAAGCTAGTCAAGTCAAACTCACACCCACTCATGTATCTATTACTCGATTGAACAATCATGTTGTAGCACCACTTGCTATAATGATGAATATGGAGAATATATTTTTGCAAATTTTTCTGTAAAAAACCTTAATCCCAAATTTTAGCGATAAATTAAAGACACTAATAACAGACAACCAAATGAAAAGCACCACCTTGTCCTAGCCGGAGACTTCAACGTTAACTTTAGCCTAATAGATAACCAGCCAGTAACTGATTTCATCAACAATATGAACAACACACTTCTCATACCAACTATAACAAAACCAACCAGGCTTACTGAGACAAGTGCAACCATAATTGACCATATATGGACTAATATACTAGTTCACCTTAAATCAGGGATAATCACAGACAGCACTACAGACTACTACCCAACCTTCCTAACAAACATGAGTAAACAACCACTGGAATACAACAAGCTCTCTTTTAGACTCCATGACGAGGCATCAGTGGAAACAAAAGGACCCCAATGGAAATAAGTCACTATGTTTGACTTTTTTGGGTTATCCTAGGTTCTCTACACATTTGCTGCTATGTATGATAATCTATGTAACTGTATTTGTGTATACCTGAATAAACTTACTTACTGACTTCAAAACAAAGCTAGGTACGGTTGACTGGCCTACAGAATTCTTCACTTCCAATGGTATCCATGATTGGATAAACATAGTTCTTAACAGACTATATAACAAACATTTTCCCATAAAACCAAAACAGATTATGAATAAACGGCTAAGTTGCCCATGGCTTACTAACAGCATACTAAGATCTATTGACAAGAATCATCAATATGAAAAGCAATATAGACAGGGCTTAATAAACAAAGATATTAAACACTATGCATCAGACCTCGCCAAACTAATAAGAAATGCTAAGCAATTGTACTACTCTAATAGATTCACCGAAACAAGAGATATTAAAAAAAGACCTGGAAGATGCTCTCAGATTCTAAGCACCCACAAACTGAAAAAAACTAGGGATATTGTCCTGCTAAATCTAGTGAAACACAGCTGCAGCCTACTGATACAGTTAACAAGATAAATGACTTTTTCTCAACCAAAGGATCAAATCTCGCCAGGAAAATCCCAGGTGCCAATGCCCGAGTGAGTGATTACTGAGATGGGAATTTCCCAACTTCCTTCTATCTTGCACCAACCGAGCCCACGGAAGTCACCACGATTATTAAGTCGCTTAAAAATAAATCAGGAAATCTGGCTAATGTCTCGCCATTATTGTACAAACGAGCGGCTCATGTTTTTTCGCCCTCTATTTCATTACTCTCTAACAAATCACTCGAAACCAGCACTTTCCCGACACTACTCAAGATAACAAGGGTTACACCAATACACAAAGGTGGTGACCCCACAGATGCAAACAACTACAGGCCAATATCAAACTTTCCGTTGCTATCCAAAATCTTCAAGAAACTCGTGCACAAGAGATTATACTCCTTTTTAACAGTGCAAAGCATCCTCAACCCCTGCCAATTTGGCTTCAGAAAAGCAAAAGCACAAATAACGCAATTGTAGGACTCTTTATCGACCACAGCATCCTACTCTTCAAACTTGATTATTATGGTATAAAAGTCCACACACTTACACATTTCAAATCCTACCTTACTAACAGACGTCAGTAAGTCTTTTTTAAGGACACAGTCTCATCAACAAGACCATTGGATACTGGAGTACCACAGGGAAGTATCCTTGGCCCCCTTCTCTTTCTCTTATACATCAAAGATCTTCCTTACGTATCACAACAACTTAAATCTATTATCTTTGCTGACAACACAACTTATGTCATCTCCCACCCTAATCTTGCCTCACTCAACTCTATTGTTAACAAAGAGCTAGTAAAAATACCGACCTGGATGACCGCCAATAAACTTACACTTAATATTGACTAAACCTTCTACATTATGTTTGGGAGCAGAGCAGGTGATGCCCAGCTGAACATTATGATTGACAACACTCTTATTGCTATACATAATGAGGGCAAATTCCTGGGTCTGCAACTTGACAGCAACCTGAAATTCAACACCTATATTCATCACATAAAAAAAGTATCCAAAACAGTTGAGATCCTCTCAAAGATATGTTACTCTGTACCACAATCAGCGCTACTCACTATACTATTCACTTATCTATCCCTACATCCCCAGCATATTTTACAACATCTTTCCTTGGATTATGTCGTTGTTTATTCTCTCATCTATGTTGCTTATGGATATTGTGAACAAAGGGCCCAAACATACCCCTATGGAACACCCAAACCTACCTTCATGGAACACCCAAACCTACCTTCATGGAACACCCAAACCTACCTTCATGGAATACCCAAACCTAACCCTATGGAACACCCAAACTTACCGCCATGGAACACCCAAACCTAACCCTATGGAACACCCAAACCTACCACCATGGAACACCCAAACCTAACCCTATGGAAAACCCAAACCTACCCCTATGGAACACCCAAACCTACCTTTATGGAACATCCAAACCTACCCCTATGGAACACTGCTTGTAACGCACCCCCACTTTGATTTCTCCCGATTCAAGCAAACATTATTGCCTGTCAATCACACCTCGATCAAAAAAAAAAAAAAATTTCTTATTCCGTGTGCCTCTAGTTTCTTCAACAATCCCCTGTGTGGAACTCTATCAAAGGCATTACTGAAGTCCATATATACAATATCATATTCATTATGAAAAAGTTAGTAAATTCGTTAGTAAATTGTAAAACCGCACTGAGATTCATTGATCAGTTTGTCTTTCAAGATGGCTTCGAATAGTCTCGGCAATTTCTGATTCTGTCAATTTTCTCACAATGGAGGTTAGGCTAATTAGTCTATAATTCGAAGTTAACAACCCATCTCCTGCTTTGTAGATAGGTATCAAATTTTCCATTTTCCACTTATCTGGCACTATACCAGTTGGCAGTAAAATGTTGAAAAGACTAGCTAATGGTTTGCTAAGTTCTCCCTAACATTCCTTTATAACCAGTTCATTATGGCCTGGTGATTTCTTTGGTTTTACCATATTTGTCTTAGAACCATGTCACTTGTGATTTTAATCATGCATAACTAATTTTCGTCCTGACCTATAATATTTTTTATTTTTCGAATTTTGCTAGTATCATCCTGATACTGAGCTGAACTGAGCAACTTTTAAGTGGGCCTATCTTTTCCACCTAATCTTACTCCTATATACCTGAAAGAACCTTTTGGGTTGGTCTTCGAATAAATTATAACTTGAATTTCATATTCTGTTTTGGTTTTTCTTATGTACTATTTCTCTCTCTATTTCAATATATTGTTTCCTTGTGTCCCTCTCTTCTTTTGAGTTGCCTGTAAATGCCTCCTTTTTGGTCTATGAGATGCTTCAATCTATTGTTCATCCATTCAGGTTCATTTTTGTTTTATCTAATTTCACTATTTGGAATATATGTTGCCTGTGCAGCTTGAACTATATGCATTGAAAAATGTCATATTGGCAACCATTGCCACCTACCAGACTTGTCAGGTCACCCTAGAGAGTTCCACCCAGATAATCCTCAGCCCCACAAAACTGGTTGCATGAAAATCCGGGACTTTGACTTAATTGTGGATATTAAGGTAATTCCATATATTGAAACTGAGTGATTTGTGATTGCTTTCCCCAAGCTCATCATTAACCTCAAGATTATATTAATCAAGTGATTCATTGATAGTTAGAACCAATCAAGCAGGTTATTTACTCTGGTTGGATCTATCACAGACTTAAAAAATCCTGGATCGTTGCAAGAAAGCCATTAGACTCCAGATTTCCTGTCAGATTGGTCCAATCAATTTGGCTGAAGTTAAGATCTCCCATTAACACAACATTTTCTTTTATAGATGTCTTAGTAATTTCGAAGTCTACCGTGTTCCCTATCAAGATTAAGTAAGTTTATTCAGGTACAGGTACACATAAATACATGTATACAAATTACCATACATAGTAACATATGTGTATTTACCTAGGATAATCCAAAAAAGTCAGTGAACTTATACCCACTGAGGTCCTGTAAATCAAGCCCAAGACTGGTTTTTTTATCCTTCAAGAAACTGTAGCCAAATAGATTCAGTGTACGTCATCTCCATTTTCATATTTTCTCTAATGCAACATTTTAAATTATATCTGACATGCATCGCCACTCCAGCGAAGAGTTTCCGGATTATCTCTAGGAAGTAGATGTCACCTTTTTTACAGCAACAATTCTCAACTTACCTGAGCCTTAATGACCCTCGTGTAGTCGATAGGCTTCATACCTAATTAACCAGTCAGAAGCAAATAGTCAAATAATAGCATTAGAAGTGAAAATTAAGTCTAGAAACTAATGTAATGGAAAGAATATCAAAGAAATGCAAATTATATAAATATGTAAGAATGTTGCCAACACTTATGACATGTAAATATCATGCCAGAAGAATCTGCAGGGATTGATTTAAATGGTTTTTATCAACAATCCAGAAAATGTAGCTTCGGGAACCAACGTAGATTCAGTCACCAAGAGAGAAAACAATGATATGACTTAAAAATGCACATTGTTTCATGTCAGAGGCAGTGAACCCTTCCATAAATAGTTTTTAGACGTGCAGATAAACAAAGATCAAAAAAGAGAAATGCTTAAAAGGAGGCTAAATACAGAGGAAGTGGAAAAGAGATAACTGTGATAGCATAAGTTACTGGTGAAAATAAAAAGATTACGAACAAACCAGAGTTATAAACTATACCTAGTTGCACTACAAACACCAGCCATACTAGGCAAAACCAGAGTACTAACACCAGTTCTATTACAGAGAGAAGGAGCTGTCCTGGACAGAACAAGCATTCCAAACATGACAGAAACACAAACGGCACAAATGACTAAAAAAAAAGTTCAAAAAACATTTTCACCTATTGAAAATCTAAGTCAAAAATGTCTTCCAGTATTGGACTTTTGCTCAAAGGATATTCATACACAGATGACGAGGAAGAAATAAGCGACATCCCGAAAGTACTGTACAGTATGAGTCAATATTCAATGATCCCCACAGCGACGCCATGATAATAGAAGTTCCAGATAGTAGATAGCCTGGAGTCTATTTGGTGAGTGTTCTGGGGGTCAACGCGCTCCCCCGCGGCTCAGTCCTTGATCAGACCTCCTGGGAAATCAGGGCCTGATCAACCAGGCTGTTACTCTTGGCCGCAAGAAATCCAGCAAACGAACCACAGCCCTCGAAATTGGTCACAGGTAAAGCCCCCATTTCCTTCCTTGAAGCAAAAATGGTTGCCTTGATGCTGGTGAAGGTCTCTTGATTCAAGAAATTAGTTCTACCTTGCGCTTCCTCAGATCAAACTGGATTACCTCCCACTCCTTAGGCGCTGTGTGTCCCCTGCAGATATAGCGCTTCCCAGTGAATATACGTATTCTTTAAATGGCTAACACTAAAGGAAAATAAGATACTCTTCAAAAACACACATAACATGGGAAACCACGTGACATTAAAGTACGAATAGGTCAGCAAGTGGAAGCGACACCATGGTACCACTATGTGGTACCATGGTGGCAGCGTATGGCACCATGGTGGCATGTGGCACCATGGCCATGGCACCATAATGGCGCAATGGGGGCACCATGATGGCGCAATGGGGGCACCATGATGGCGCAATGGGGGCACCATGATGGCATGTGGCACCATGGCCATGGCACCAGGATGGCGCAATGGGGGCACCATGATTACCTGGAGGTTATTCCGGGGATCAACGCCCCCGCGGCCCGGTCCACGACCAGGCCTCCCGATGGATCAGGGCCTGATCAACTAGGCTGTTACTGCTGGCCGCACGCAGTCCGACGTACGAGCCACAGCCCGGCTGATCCGGCACTGACTTTAGGTATCTGTCCAGCTCTCTCTTGAAGGCGCAATGGGGGCACCATGATGGGGCAATGGGGGCACCATGATGGGGCAATGGGGGCACCATGATGGCGCAATGGGGGCACCATGATGGCATGTGGCACCATGGCCATGGCACCAGGATGGCGCAATGGGGGCACCATGATGGGGCAATGGGGGCACCATGATGGCGCAATGGGGGCACCATGTTGGCGCAATGGGGGCACCATGATGGCGCAATGGGGGCACCATGGGACCAACACTACTGGCAGATAAGTCTGATAGTTAAGTTTCCTGAACCAGTCTTTATTCTGTGTCTAAACTGCTTTAATGTCTTTGTTAAACAATATTTATCTCAGTGTTGAGCTTGATTATGTCATGGCTTGATCAGTTATTATTATTATTATTATTATTATTATTATTATTATTATTATTATTATTATTATTATTATTATTATTATTGCACACTGAATGTGAAAGGCTTAAATAGCTCCTGGGAAATGTTAGACAATCAGGTTCATTCCAAGAAAGCGGAGGGTTTCACTAATTCCTTAAATCAAGAGCCCTTCAGTAGTATCAAGACACTCTTAAAGGAATGATATAATAAAACTCATCACAGAGACAAAGAACATTGTCAAAATTAACATTATCTTCACCTTCTCGACACTATTTCTCAACTAAACCAGATTAATATTACATAATGTCTCCTTCAAGCCAAGTCAACAACTGGGATATATTTCATTGATTTATTCTATATTTTACATTTTATTAAATGATGAATTGGTATTATACTTGATGGTAAATCATTTTCGAATATGTAAACTTTTTAACGAAGCTTCAGAATATGAATAATATTTACAATAATTATAATAATATAATTCTAATGAAAAAAAATTCAATTAGAATAGCCTAACCTATAAATGGCGAATAATAATTATTTATGAGGAAATTTGTAGGACTAAATGTGTATATGCAAATTAGGTGCTTCGTAGCTCAGTGGTATAGTGTTCGGCTCACAACCTAAAAGACCCGGGTTTAATCCTGGGCGAGGGGAGATATATGGGTAAGTCTCCTGGCACAATACACGCCTCACAATTATGACACTGATATATTATACACATACTAAAGTATGCATACACATGTGATAACAAGATTAATAGTGTATGTACTCATTTATAAATCCCTGACATCCAACACAGCTCCATTCACAACTCACGCTGATACACTGAGCATTCAATCTAAGCTTTGATTGTGTAACATCCAGACAGATCTGTGCTCACTCTAACCACCCCGTGGGGTATAAGTGTGCTCCGTCTTATGTCGGTCATTCACAATTGACACTCTTTACATATGCAAATTAGAAAACACTTGAAAAAACTAAACGTGCCATATATGATAAGCTATTGTCACGCTCAGACATTTGGATTATACAAATCCAATGATGCACCTTTTAAGTATTATATGACTAATACACCATACCCTGTCACCCATTTCCTGGGTCTGATCATACATGCCCTCACACAAGTGTAGTGCGTGCGCATACATGAAAGTATGTTCCCGCTTAACAATACACGTATTACTTACACTCACACACCTGCATATGAATGTCAATGTTTGTGTTCATCACTAACCCTATTATACCATGGTATAACACATTGAACTATTCTCACCTCACGCACTCTTCCTTCATACCATCCTATATTCATGCGTACTTCACATTTACGTACCCAATCACCACCACACACCACTGGAAGGGAGGCTAGCCCATTGCATCCCATTAACCTACAAATTCCATAAGTCACGCAGCCGAAAATCCCGGTAACTCTCCGTAAACTCTGTGTTCCATCCCCTTCCATATACTTCCTTATTGCGACATTTAGTTCTATAAAAAGTAGCTGCTAACACTTTAATCCTTTCACCCTCACCTACTTTTCTCATTGCCCATGAAGTGTACACAAATCAGTCACTATATATGCCACCGTATTTTTAACCTGCACACCCACCCCATTAATGTCTAAACTTAACACTCTCAACACCTGCAACCCCCCCCCCCTTCCATAAAACGAATAACCCGCCCTAACCATTCCCTGACCCTCCCTATGCGTTCACAAAAATACACTACGTGAGAAATGGATTCCAATTCACCACACGCTCGACATTCCCCTCCTTCCCGGAGCTTGCGATTGAATAAGACAGTCCCTGACGGCAAAATCCCGTGTAAAAAGCTATACATTACCTCGCGTACCCCCGGCCTGATGCGCAACTTCCGGAGACGTTCCCATATGTCGTGCCAGGCATACATCGGGTATGCTCCTTCCACAGCCGCTACCTCCAATCCCCCCCCCACTCTCTCGATTACACGCAGCTTAATTCTATCTGGATTTCTTGCCACCATCAAAATTCGCAGCATCTCACCTACTCGTAAATCCTTCCCAGTCCACCACCGTTTTATGTCCTCGTGCACTTTCTCAATCCTTCTCCCGTTTTCCCCACCCTCTCGTAGAAAACTCTGTTTCACATAAATACTCATGATTCTTCGTTCCAGCGGTATGAGCCCCAGCCCACCATGGCCAATCGGCAGATTACCCCTCTGCTTAACCATTCACAGCCTGATCCCCAAATAAAACGAAATACCCTACGCAACAATTTCGTAACCTCTCGACGCAATAATGGATACATTGCCGCCACATGCCATAATTTACTATATAAAAGCACGTTTGTCACGATTACTCGTTGGTGCAATGTTAGATGTGCAGACCTCAAAACTCCAATTCGTTTTAATACACTATCAACAACCCGCACTGAGTTCACCTCACGTGCCATCATTGGCTCACGAGCATACACAATCCCGCATATTTTAAGTTGGTCGACCACATCCCACCTACCCCTCATACCCCCATTCATTTGATCCCAATTTCCCACTGCCATGAACTTAGTCTTCTTAGCATTAATTCTCATTCCAGTTGCTTCACCAAAAATATTTACGATTCCCTCTACTTGCAGTAAGTCTACATCATCTCCTACCAAGACTGTAGTATCATCAACATAACCCACAATACCAGTCCATCCATCTCTCATAACCCCCCAACCCCCCAAAAAAACTAGCCCGCACCGCCCTATAAAAAGGATTCTGCAAACACGCAAACAATAATTGTGATATGGGACAGCCTTGCCTCAATCCCCTACCCATCTGAACCGGCTCCCCTAACCGACCATTGACCTGCACATGCATAATCGCCCCCTTATATAAGGTCTGAGCCCAAGTGATGATTTCATCCCCAAAACCCTGCCAATGCATGAACTGCCATAATGCACTTCTTTCAAAACTATCATATGCAGTGGCCCAATCTAAAGCAAAGATCCCCCCCCTCCCACCATCTGTCTCCTTTCTATGAATCCTCGAATCATCCCATGCCCATCGAACATGGACCTGCCTGGTATCCCATATTGTCCCCTGTCTATAACTTTTTCTATTACCTTTTTCAGTCTATTCCCCAATAACCTCGCAAACAACTTGTAATCACCACACATAAGCGAAATGGCCCTATAGTCCATAATCGTTGATGGATCCCCTTTTGGCACCAAAACCACCACTGCCATCCATTGCAATTCTCCCATAACCCCATCAGTCTTTAAGATGTTAAATAATCGAACTATAAACACCCTTATCACGTCCCAATTCATCACATAGAAATCATTCGGCAGCCCATCAATACCAGGAGCTTTACCTAAGCTCGCCCCTGCCAGAACCTGCCATATCTCACACTCTGTAATAGGCCCTTCCAATGCTTCTCTATCTTGCGTACTAAGCTTACACTGCGCATTGTTACCGACTTCCCAAATTGCCACATTACTTATCCCAATGCTAGACATGTAATTCCTAAACCAAGCATCTATATACCCACTCATGCCCTCCGTCGTCACCAACACTTGGCCTTCAAGATAACCTTCTCTCCCTTTATGTACTGTTAACCCCATCATCTCCGTGGCTGCCCTCCTCTGCCGCTGTTCCCTTAACACACACGCCGAAGGCCGATCCCCGTAGAGAACCTCCTCCAAACCTCCGGCCACACGTGCACCATCAAAACGCTCATTATGCAAACCCTTTATACATTGCTTTAAATCCTCTATTTCCTCCACGGGGTATCTCGCACCATCACCCACATAACAATAGCATAACTGTCCTTCAAAATACCCCTGAAGCCCATACAACAGTTGATTACTTTCCCGCCCAAGCCAAACATAATAATCCCGGATACGTTTCTTAGCCACCGTGTCCCACCACCTAACCAATTCACCATCCCCAGGAGCCCCCGCTAACAAACTCTCCCAAAAAGACTCAAAAGATTTTCTATTTTCCTCCCCTTTTAGCAATCTAACATTCAATTTCCAATAACTACGACCCCTCTTTGGTAAATCCTCCCACCCTGCGTCCACGAGAACCCCTCTATGATCAGAAAAAACTACATCTATGATACTCACACTATTAACTACGATGGTGTGCAGCACATACACTCTATCAAGTCGTGCCACATATCCACGACTTACAAAGGTATGCTCAATCTCTCCCCCCCCACCACGTCCATTAATCCCACCCCTGACATTAAATCCCCCAATACACCTGAAAAGTATCCACTTCCCCTAGGCTCTACATCCTTACGCCAGATCACGCAATTCCAATCCTCGCCAACAATAGCTACTTCAGGAAGTGACCTCAAATAATAAATTAACACCTCTTTCACAAAGGTAGCTTTTACACGCCCATCATTCTCGGCTGGACCATACACGCACACAAATGCCACCTTCACCTGTCCCCATAGTCTCTCCACTCTTATTATCCTCGCCTCCCCCCCTTCACTACATCTCACAACAAACGGGCTAGTCTCCCTAATCATGATGGCTATGCCACCTTTCAACCGAATAGCATTCTCTATATACACATTATATCCTTCTATCCGCAATTCACTGCCACATTTATGATTGTGTTCCTGTACGAACACAACATCCACATTATTACGCACCAATAATTCACGTAACCATACACACTTTCGTACAGTTCGCAAACCATTAATATTTATTGTGAGGCACTTAAAATCGACAATGGGGGTTTTCCGTTCGACACTGAATGTTTTTCACTAGATTTTTTGTTTCCAATTTTCCCTTCCCCCCCTTTTGAAACACTCCTGGTCGACCCCTGATCTTTGGGTGCACAGGACCCTCTCTGTGCCACATCCGCCCATGACTTCTTCCCTGATCTTTGAGCTGGCGTTAATACATCATCGGAATCTGAAAGTGTAACAGAGCGCTTTCGCGTTACACTTTCCACCTGCATTTCGTCTTCCACAGTGCAATCCTGATGGATTTCCACCTCCACCGTTTGTTTCAACAAGGCATCAGTGGCGTTCACTACCAGCTGCACGTCGTGTTCCACGTCCGTCGTCGCAGCCTGTCCCAAGTCTAGGGATGGTGCCATCGCAGGACTCATGCTGTCCTCCGTAAATAATTCGTCTAACACAGAGACAATGGATTTCTCCACGTCATTGGCCTGCTCTTCTCGCAAAGCCGTTCCCACCTCTGGGTCCAGCTCCAAAGGAGGCGACACTTCCGGGAGTGTAGCACACACCTTGTCCATAGACCTCTCAACCTCTTTGCTCCAAGACAATCCTGAGGTTTGCACAGGCGCTTCATGCACATCTTGCCTTACACCTTTCTCCCCTAGATCCTTGCTCTGTTGTTCAGCCCTGACACCTCGTCTCCTTTCACACTGCACCGCCAAATGATCGTATGCTCCACACAACCTACAGGTGCAGCGTTGCCCTGCATAAGTCACGAATACCTGAGTCCTGAAGTCTTGCAGGATCACATATGAAGGGATTGGATGTCGTAATGTCATTTTTACCGAAAAAGTTCCCTCAGGTATTCCTTCATATGGGCCATCAGACCACCTCCCTGCTGTAGCCATGTGTATGGTGCCATAATTACCCAGGGCAGCACGTATGTCAGTCACATCAGCCTCAAAGGGTACGTTTCTGACTTTTACCCATGTATAATGTCGGGATACATCGTGTAGCTTCACAGACACAGCCTGGTTAACCACTAGATTAACCTCTTGATACTTGTCAACGACCGCCTTGTAAACATGAGCTGAGCAAAACTTTACAAAGATTCTCGTCACACCATTCATCGCTACACCGCACAAATCCTCGTTCGTTGGCGATACCATAGGTGTCTCGGATTATCACTGGCAATAATATCGCCGTTGATGGTCCAATCACTGCCCCACGAGTTAATTCCAAACACACAGTGTTGACAGGGCGTCTGCCTGCCTGCGCCATGTTGAGAAAATGGAACTGCCACCGAATAGCTATAGAGGGCAGCAGTGTAGAACACGTCCTCTCTACTCAATGGCTGAGAGACGAATTTACATCATGGCGGTAGAACACGGCACCACTCTGTGGTGCCGTGTTGTACCGCCGTGTGGGTGGGACACTGTCTACATCAATCGGTCTCCTCCAGTACGTTCATGCTCTCCCATCTAAGGGACGGTGGTCAGCGAGGTTGTTAGTTTACTGTACACTGTCATTTGGAGGAGGACGCCGCCAGACGCGCCCCATTAAGTTGAAAACAGAGGCAAGGACCCCAATGGAAATAAGTCACTTTGACTGACTTTTTGGGTTATCCTAGATAATTTAAACATGTTACTATGCATGATAATTTGTGTAACTGTATTTATGTGCCTGAACCTAAATAAACTTACTGAACTTAACAGGGGCCCACGGCACCATACAGCTTCATTAAAAGAATAAATAAGCTATTATTAAATATTTATTTTAACTTGTCAGTAGTTAAGGCCTCAACTCTGCTATATATTAACATCAATGATACGAAATACTAATATCATTATATTATAAAAGTAATTATTTAACGGTTGTGGCGTCCAGTATTGGGCCCCTACTTAAACAAGATGGGTCCTACACAGATGACAGCAAGGAAATGAGTGAGCTACTCAAGTCCCAATATGACTCAGTTTTTAGCAAGCCGCTAACCAGACTGAGAGTCGAAGATCAAAATTAATTTTTTATGAGAGAGCCACAAAATTTGATTAACACAAGCCTATCCGATGTTATCCTGACGCCAAATGACTTCGAACAGGTGATAAATGACATGCCCATGCACTTTGCCCCAGGGCCAGACTCATGGAACTCCGTGTTCATCAAGAACTGCAAGAAGCCCCTATCACGAGCCTTTTCCATCCTATGGAGAGGGAGCATGGACACGGGGGTCGTCCCACAGTTACTAAAAACAACAGACATAGCCCCACTCCACAAAGGGGGCAGTAAAGCAACAGCAAAGAACTACAGACCAATAGCACTAACATCCCATATCATAAAAATCTTTGAAAGGGTCCTAAGAAGCAAGATCACCACCCATCTAGAAACCCATCAGTTACACAACCCAGGGCAACATGGGTTTAGAACAGGTCGCTCCTGTCTGTCTCAACTATTGGATCACTACGACAAGGTCGTAAATGCACTAGAAGACAAAAAGAATGCAGATGTAATATATACAGACTTTGCAAAAGCCTTCGACAAGTGTGACCATGGCGTAATAGCGCACAAAATGCGTGCTAAAGGAATAACAGGAAAAGTCGGTCAATGGATCTATAATTTCCTCACTAACAGAACACAGAGAGTAGTCGTCAACAGAGTAAAGTCCGAGGCAGCTACGGTGAAAAGCTCTGTTCCACAAGGCACAGTACTCGCTCCCATCTTGTTCCTCATCCTCATATCTGACATAGACAAGGATGTCAGCCACAGCACCGTGTCTTCCTTTGCAGATGACACCCGAATCTGCATGACAGTGTCTTCCATTGCAGACACTGCAAGGCTCCAGGCGGACATCAGCCAAATCTTTCAGTGGGCTGCAGAAAACAATATGAAGTTCAATTACAATTACTCAGATATGGTAAACACGAGGAAATTAAATCTTCATCAGAGTACAAAACAAATTCTGGCCACAAAATAGAGCGAAACACCAACGTCAAAGACCTGGGAGTGATCATGTCGGAGGATCTCACCTTCAAGGACCATAACATTGTATCAATCGCATCTGCTAGAAAAATGACAGGATGGATAATGAGAACCTTCAAAACTAGGGAGGCCAAGCCCATGATGACACTCTTCAGATCACTTGTTCTATCTAGGCTGGAATATTGCTGCACACTAACAGCACCTTTCCAGGCAGGTGAAATTGCTGACCTAGAAAATGTACAGAGAACCTTCACGGCGCGCAAAACGGAGATAAAACACCTCAATTACTGGGAGCGCTTGAGGTTCCTAAACCTGTATTCCCTGGAACGCAGGCGGGAGAGATACATGATTATATACACCTGTAAAATCCTAGAGGGACTAGTACCGAACTTGCACACGAAAATCACTCACTACGAAAGCAAAAGACTCGGCAGACGATGCAACATCCCCCCAATGAAAAGCAGGGGTGTCACTAGCACGTTAAGAGACCATACAATAAGTGTCAGGGGCCCGAGACTGTTCAACTGCCTCCCAGCATACATAAGGGGGATTACCAACAGACCCCTGGCAGTCTTCAAGCTGGCACTGGACAAGCACCTAAAGTCGGTTCCTGATCAGCCGGGCTGTGGCCCGTACGTTGATTTGCGTGCAGCCAGCAGCAACAGCCTGGTTGATCAGGCTCTGATCCACCAGGAGGCCTGGTCACAGACCGGGCCGCGGGGGCGTTGACCCCCGGAACTCTCTCCAGGTAAACTCCAGGTAAACTAAACCAGCATCTCTGTGATCAAAGAATATTTTAATACCCAAGTTGGGATTAAAATAAACTATATCTGAAGGATTTTTTCCAGTATGCCTCTGACACCGGACTATTGCTACTTGCAGTAGGTTCGTCTGGTATGCTTCTGATACACCAGACTGTTGCTACTTGCCAGTCAGCTGCTCCGCTCATTATCTCACTCGCCCTTCTTCTCATTTTTCTTTTCACGGCCCAGGTTCCCACCTGGCTTAATGTGTTCTAGCGTCTTCGTTCACTGGGGTCACCTACCTGAGGAAGACTAACTCGGGCCTGATCAAAAATTTAAGCCCCTGGCCGCTGCTTCCTTGATTTCCAATCTTCGGCTGAAGGTCGCTGGATAACTAAATTTTAAAGATTATGTACAAATAGACTATACAGTAGGCTTAAATTACAACTTTTTATGCTATATGTGATAAAAATTTCACTGTTTTTTTAATTAATTACGAAAAGTTCTATAAAAGTTGTAAGTGCAGGTAATTTTATTTTAAATTAATGAGCTAGATCCACGTATATCATAATTTTAAAAGAAAAATTTTAAGTTTCTTGAAAATTATATCTGATGTCTGGGTATCTTGTATGCTGTGATTATATCCCCTAGGAGCCTTTGTTTCTACATGGTTGTGATATATATTTGTACACATAGCCCAGGATCAGAACCCATTGAATTGTGCTTGTAGAAGTCGAGTCAATAACTGACCTCCTCTCTTATGTTACAATCGCTGATATTATTAATTCGTGCCCTCTCAGAAATTATTTTACATCCTCTTGAAACTGTGACTGGGCCGCGGGGGCGTTGACCCCTGGAACATCCTCCAGACTGGTAGGAAAGTAAGAGAAAGAGATAACTCGACTGGCAGTCAAGATTCAGTAAGACTCAACCTTCTCTATGCCTCGCCTCCTGCCCCATCCATTAAGTCAATAGGGTGATCATGGCTCATTAACCAAGGAATGTCTCATCACAGAACAGCTCACCTGGGTCTCTCATTTATAGTGTTCTTTCCTTTGTGTGTTAAGGCGCACCTCACGTCTTTGGAATGTCTATTCTCATTATTTTTCCTTTCGTCCCTCAATCGTCGTTCCTCCTTCATCTTTTATCTTATTCCCCCAATCCTTCTCCCTCCTCCCTCACTCTACATTCTCAGTCTCTCTCCTCCCTCATTCAGTCTTCCCCTCTCCTCGGCTAATCTTTCTCCCTTCTCGTCCCTCAGTCAGTCTTCCTCTTTGCTCCCTCAGTCAATCTTTCTCTTTCCTCCCTCAATCAGTCTTTTTCTCTAGAGTCTTCCTCGCTCCCATGACAACCGTCATATCGTTATTTATAATCTGACATTTCTTATCTATAAAAAGCCTTTCATTTGTTTATATCTTGTAACATAAACCTCGTCAACTGTCTGAGACTCATTTATTATATATAAATTTCCGCATGTGAATTAAGCTCCATGAAAGGTCTCTCCTTGTTAGGGTCGCTTAAGGTCAGTCTCTCCACCATAGGTAAATCACTTGTCTGGAGCTTCAACCAGAATAGTATCTAAAAACAAGAGGAGTTAAATAAAACACACTGATTTGATTCAGAAGTGACATGATCACAACATACAAGATACTCAGAGGTGTCGTGGCGGTAGACAGACGACGTTTGTAAGTGATGGTACCAGAATAGACAGAGGTGGAACTAAACACTGAATGAACCAGACATATAAGGTGAGTGAATGGAACACTTGGACAGGAAGAGGAGGAGACGGCCTTTGTGCATGAATCTAAATTTATATATGACAAAACTTGTTGGGTTAAGTAACCTTAGAGTAATAGTTAAAAAATGAGGTTGATCCCGAACAAAAGGAGAGTACTGCACCTGGATGTACATAAGCGCGCGCGCACACACACACATACACACACACACACACACACACACACACACACACACACACACACACACACACACACACACACACACACACACACACACATTCATACACACACACACACTCACACACACACAGTTTGGGTAACTTTTTTGCAGGTATATAAATAAACGGCTATGTTTTGGGAGATATGCAAATGAGCTTCTTTTATGGAGAGAGCTGTAGTGAAGAGCCTTCGAGAGGCAGGATAAGATAATAATACCTCTATAAAACCCCGACGTGGTGGTCTGTTAACTTTGTCGGGAAAGACTATTATTTTTAAGTGTGTGACTTTATTTGGGGCGGGAGATTTTGTTTGGAAGGTGTCATTGGTTGTTTTAGCAAGACACTTGTCTATGGTCAGGAAAAACTTTTGGCGAGTCTTTTAGTGGAAATCTGTGTGTGTGTGTGTGTGTGTGTGTGTGTGTGTGTGTGTGTGTGTGTGTGTGTGTGTGTGTGTGTGTGTACTCACCTAGTTGAGGTTGCGGGGGTCGAGTCCGAGCTCCTGGCCCCGCCTCTTCACTGATCGCTACTAGGTCACTCTCCCTGAGCCGTGAGCTTTATCATACCTCTGCTTAAAACTATGTATGGATCCTGCCTCCACTACATCGCTTCCCAAACTATTCCACTTACTGACTACTCTGTGGCTGAAGAAATACTTCCTAACAACCCTGTGATTCATCTGTGTCTTCAACTTCCAACTGTGTCCCCTTGTTACTGTGTGTGTGTGTGTGTGTGTGTGTGTGTGTGTGTGTGTGTGTGTGTGTGTGTGTTAGGTTAGATTTGTTTTTTCGAGGAAGACAGAATATCTGTGTACAAGGCTTGTTTCCTGGCTGCAAATTCTTTTATTTATTGGCAAGAGAGACATTTTTGATAGGAGATGGTTTGTTGTTTGGGGGCGGAGAAGCATAGATCTTTTTAGCGGGAGATTCCTTTATAATTAGACTAGACTAATTAGATTTCGCTGAAGTACACTTTGTTTTTGTTAAAGTAACGCGGATCTGGGCGGCTTCAACTAGTAAATTATAACAAGGTCCGTGAAAGATTCGTGCAGGAAGAATGTCTGCAGAAACTGCAAACATTTCCTTAGCTGTGGTTCGTAGGTTGGACTACGTGCGGCCAGCAGTAACAGCCTCATTGATCAGGCCCTGATCCACCAGGAGGCCTGGTCATGGACCGGGCCGCGGGGGCGTTGATCCCAGGGATACCCTCCAGGTAGGTAGGTAGTCCCTTCTCTTACCCTCACTGTACATATTAATACCATAGTCATTATCACCACAGCTATTATCATCATAATGATGGCCACTACCATCATGACCTACAACAGAGACCCTTAACTATTTCTTAACTGTTATTAGAATATAGATCCATTATTACGAAATAAGAACGCAAAATGACTTCTCCATATCCACCATTACGTAATGCCTTCCCACAACCCAACCACGACTATGGGCTCACTAGTGAGAACATACGACTTGAATTCACGAGGTTCGATTCTCAGGCATAGAGAACATATGGAAAAGTGTCCTTATACCGCTGCTTTCAGTATTTACCTAGAAGTAAAAATAGGTGCCTGTTTATTAGGCAAGTGTTGTGGGTAGCATCCAGGAAAAAAATGTTAGAAAACTCCAGTACTTGCTGGAATGTCGTATCCTGCTTCAGAAACTCCAGTACCTGCTACCTGGAGTCTACCTGGAGGGTATTCCGGGGGTCAACGCCCCCGCGGCCTAGTCCATGACCAGGCCTCCCGGTGGATCAGGGCCTGATCAACGAGGTTGTTACTGCTGGCCGCACGCAATCCAACATACGAACCACATTATTATTATTATAATCAAGGGGAAGCGCTAAACCCGGAGGATTATACAGCGCCTGGGGGGGGGGATGTGGAAGGCATTCAGGCTTAATTCGGGGAACTGGAGCACAGATCCAATTCCCTAAATCAAGAGCCCCTCACCAACATCAAGGAACCTTCCTTGAGGGGATACGAACCACAGCCCGGCTGATCCAGCACCGTCTTTAGACATCTGTCCAGCTCCCTCTTGAAGACAACCTGGGGTTTACTAGTAATGCCCCTTATTGCTGGAAGTATTCAAGTATTGGGTAAAAGGCCAATAATGTTAATTAAAATAAATACGGATTCCCCTTTTTTCCTACACTACCACCCCATTCTACCACCTCCACCCCATACCACCATCATCTTTTCTACTACCACCCCTTACCATCACCACCTCTGCTACTACTACCACCATCTGAGCCTTCACAGTCGAATTTATGGCCTTCCTGGGCGGCACCTTTGAGAGCCTGTAAAGACAATCCTCTTAGTGACGCCCTTGCTTGTTGCTGATGATGGTGGTGTGTGGTACTAGCTAAATCTCTGGAGATGTTGTACTCGTTTTCTTAACCCTTCTGGGGCATAGTTCCTAGACATTTTGTGCATTCATATCCTCATGCACCGAACTCGACAAATTCCTTATCTGGAGTTTATCTGGAGAGAGTTCCGGGGGTCAACGCCCCCGCGGCCCGGTCTGTGACCAGGCCTCCTTAGGTCAGTGTCCCAGGATGCGACCCACACCAGTCGACTAACACCCAGGTACCCATTTTACTGATGGGGAACATAGACAACAGGTGGAAAGAAACACGTCCAATGTTTCTACTCTGGCTGGGAATCGAACCCAGGCCCTCACCGTGTGAAGCGAGAGCGTTAACCACCAGGCCCTCAAATCAGTTCCTGATCAGTCGGACTGTGGTGCATAAGTCGGATACTGTAGGGCAGCTGGTACCAACAGTCTGATCGATCAGGCCAGGACCGGGTTGCGGAGCGGTGACCTCTGCAAATAACTGCAGGTAACCGTCCACAGGCTTTGGAGATTTACAGTAAGCAATGTCTGAAAGCGGATATTTGGAGTGGGCAGTGTCTGGATTCAGGGTATCTGGCGACTCAACAGTCACCGCTAACCACCATAAAACACGCGGGCACTCTTCTGTCCTTGTGGTACGCCGCTCCTCCCTACCTGCATTAAGGGGATCGTTCCCTGCCCACTCACCCCCCATCTCTCACGCCTCCTGGTGAGGGTGAGCCGCAGGGCTAGGTGAAGGTCAATTGAAGGATAGGTGAGGAGTCAGGTCAGGGCTAGACGAGTGGTCAGTTATAATCACTGTTCAGTAAAATACGTTAATTAGTAAAGAACACCATGATAGACACTCAGTGTCTGCCAACGCTGAATGAGAATCATAACTTCTCATGGTATTCCTAGACAGTACTTCAACATACACGATACATACACAGTTTCAAATTTTGTATTATGCTTAATGAAATAGAGAGGATATACACAAAGTACGTGTCCGTGGCTCAGTAATAATTCCTGATATAACACTATGTACTCTTCACTCGAAATATTTTTTTTTCCGTCTTGTTCTTTGTTGAGTAACTAGATCAAAGTCTTATTCTTGAGATTAGAATGATACTACATACATAACACACGTCATTTTTTTATGAACTATATATTAACGATCTGTGGACTTATGAAGGTGTCAGGGGAATAAAAAGTACAAAGTTTGAAAGGTATATCTGTCTTTGCTGATTAATGACCTCAAATTTCATTAATGTTGTGAAATCTTACATCAGTGTTATAATGTTTCAACAACAGAGGGTTAGGTGCGGGAAAGGCGAAGCTTTATGCTCCTCGTCTTGGTTCACTTACCGCATGTCTCCCTGTCGACTCGCGGGCTTCGTCTACAGGTTTTGGTGTCGTTGGTGTGTCCACTCTCCGACCCTCAGCCACATACAGTGTAATATCTGCTTGTGCCGCCATTCGACACTGTCACGCTCATTTAGGAAGCCACCACTGGGTATCTTCTCTGGTGCTGTCTGCGGTGACTGACACGTTTAAGAGAATGCTGGTTCGGTCCACACCTAAGAGCGTTCAATGTAGTGTTGATCCTGTCTCTCACAACAGCTGTTTGTGCACCAATATTACACACAAACGTTCTCAGGATTCCACTAGGAAAAATGTATGAATATAGGAAGAGAGGATGATCGCCTACTAGCCCATGCTAGGCAGGTCTTATTCACAATTAAGCTATTGCATAGTTTCATTCATTAACAGCTCTGTTAACAAAGTAGTATTTTGTATTCTTTCTATACATTACGTTCTGTCTCTCAGATATAAAATAAGCTTTTTTTTTTTACTACACCTACTGAAGAGCACCATACTAGCGGGCCAAATATAGGCTTAACCTCACGCTTTAGCTTATGTTGTGGTTTATTTCCTCCGTAGCTGTATATTGTATCCCTTCCACGTTCAACAGTCATTATTGCAACTGCGAGGAAAACTATAGGTTAGATAACTGGAACTTTCGAAACAATGATGCCAAGCCAATGGTGACACTCTTCAAGTCTCTCGTTTTCTCTAAGTTGGAATGTTGACTCACGATATCGTAATGACACGATTGCAACCAAACCATACCACGAGCGGGGTTAGAACCTGCGTTGGTCTGAGTTTTAAGACTGATCGCGGGTTCTAACCCCGCCCGTGGTATTTTTTTTTTTTTTTGGGGGGGGTGGAATATATTGCTGTGTACTAACGGCCCCTTCCAAGGAAGCGAAATTGCTGAGCTAGAAAATGTACAGAGAACCTTCACAGCTCGTATAAACTCAGTCAAGAATCTAAATTTTCTGGAAGTGCCCAAACTTCCTAGGACTGGTAAGAATGAATAGGAGAGTGTTGATACCAGGGGACGAAGTTAGTATCCTTGGGGTGAAATTCGACTCCAAACTGACTATAAAGAACCACGTTGTAAATCTTGAAAATAAAGCGGTCAGGAGGCTTACAGCACTTTGACGTATCTCTCTTCTGCTCGACAGTAGAGGTTGCAGGATTCTGTATGAGGCACTAGTGCACTCACACCTTGAGTATGCTCCGCTAGAAAGCGGATTGTCTGCTGGATTGTCTGCTCTCCGTTTCATCTGCGACTTCTTGACATAAGAGAACAGAGCAAGGCGGCTCATCTCTCGCCTGGACCCAGCCTGGATAGAACTGTCAATTTAACACAAGATGGATGTGGGCCCTTACTGTTATGTACAAGGTCAATATTGGCTCCACTCCGAGGACAGTGAGACGTGAACTTCTATACAAGACGGGCAGCAAATAGCAACTACACACTGACTGTACCTTCTCCAGAACATCGCTTAATTTGAGATCCTTAATTCCTAGAATGACGCAGTGTCTGGAACATGCTCATACAGCATAATGACATCAGCGAAATAGTCAGTTAATCAAATGAAATCGCTGGACCACAGATGACTCCAACTTCATCCTCTTCCATATTTGAATGTCTTATATCAGTAAAAACACTTGCAAACGAGCTGATGTAGGTAACAGCTCTTAGCTGGTAAATAAAGTTAGGAACCTTAACCTAACCTTGTAAAACCTTGTGTAAGAGAGAGAGAGAGAGAGAGAGAGAGAGAGAGAGAGAGAGAGAGAGAGAGAGAGAGAGAGAGAGAGAGAGAGAGAGAGAGAGAGAGAGAGAGAGAGAGAGAGGAAGAAATAGGAGAAAGGCGCAGGAAAATTACATCGGTTTGTGACCTCCTCCTCCCCCTTTCTCCTCCTCCTCCTTTATTTCCACTCACTTGTTCCTCTTTATCACTCTTGCATTAACATCTACTTTTATTGCTTTCTTCCCCTCCTTCCGCCCTTCCCAACAGTAAGCCTAACCTTTGTACCCTCCCTCCCTCCCTCCCTCTCTCCCTCCCTCCCCCCATTCCTTCCTTTTCATTTCCCTCCCGTATTCCATCCTTCCCTCCACCCTTCTCTCTCGTGTCTCCCTCCCAGTCTTCTCGTGTTCCTGCCCTCCTACACCCACCTACACCCGTCTACACTCACCCACTTACACCCACCTACACCCACTTACATCCACTTCTGGAGAAACTGCCTCAACGTACCTTTGTTGCAGCTCTTCAAAGAAATGGTTCATGACAGACAACTGCAAGTGATGCAACTGTTTAAATTAACCTTATTGTCTGCGCAAGTGTTGCATATTGTTGTTGCTGGCTATTGTTGTAGGTGGTGGTGTTGCTGGCTGTCGTAGGTGGTGGTAGTGGTGATGTTGCTGGTTGTTATTGTAGGTGGTGGAAGTGGTGGTGTTGCTGGTTGTTATTGTAGGTGGTGGAAGTGGTGTTGCTGGCTGTTGTTGTAGGTGGTGGTAGTGGTGGTGTTGTTGCCTGTTGTTGTTGGTGGTGTTGCTGGTTTCTGTTGTAGGTGGTGGAAGTGGTGGTGTTGCTGCCTGTTATTGTTGGTGGTGTTGCTGGTTGCTGTTGTAGGTGGTGGAAGTGGTGGTGTTGCTGCCTGTTGTTGTTGGTGGTGTTGCTGGTTGCTGTTGTAGGTGGTGGAAGTGGTGGTGTTGCTTGCTGCTGTTGATAGTGGTAATGGTGGTGGTGTACCAGAGAACACGGTCTTCGCCCTGCCATTGAAGGCTGTTCCTTCTGAGGGGCCCCAGCTGCCCTAGTTCCCTTCCTTCCCAGCAACGACTGAATTGCTTCTACTGCCCCCTCCTACCGTGTTATTGCCCACACTTGGCCTGGGTTACAGTTGATCTGGTCTGGGACCGGGTCGCGGGGAGCGGTGACCTCCAGAAGCGACTCCAGGTAAAGTTTTCTTGAGGCAGCATCTTCCTGGCTCACGATGAGGTGTGATAGTGTTACAGAAGCAGTTCTATTGTTGCAACAACGGCCTGACTGGTATAATCAAGCGGTTCTATTGTTGAAACGACGGCCTGACTGGTATAATCAAGCGGTTATATTGTTGAAACGACGGCCTGACTGGTATAATCAAGCGGTTATATTCTTGAAACGACGGCCTGACTGTGGTATAATCAAGCAACTCAAGTGTTTCAACAAGGGCATGACTGTTGCAGGCTCTCCTCTCGTTAATCCCTTGCAACCCTCTTTTCAAATCACTTGTTCTCTCTAGGCTGGAATACTGCTGTACATTAACATCTCCATACAAAGCAGGTGAAATCGCAGATCTAGAGAGTGTACAGAGATCCTTTACTGCACGTATAAGTTCTGTCAAGCACCTTAACTACTGGGAACGCTTGGAAGCACTTGACTTGTACTCGTTGGAACGCAGGAGGGAGAGATATATCATAATCTACACTTGGAAAATCTTGGAAGGAATGGTCCCAAATCTGCACACAGAAATCACTCCCTACGAAAGTAAAAGACTGGGCAGGCGATGCAAAATGCCGCTAATAAAAAGTAGGGGCGCCATTGGTACACTAAGAGAAAACACCATAAGTGTCCGGGGCCCAAAACTGTTCAACAGCCTCCCATCAAGCATTAGGGGAATTGCCAATAAACCCCTGGCTGCCTTCAAGAGAGAGCTGGACAGATACCTAAAGTCGGTGCCGGATCAGCCGGGCTGTGGCTCGTACGTCGGACTGCGTGCGGCCAGCAGTAACAGCCTAGTTGATCAGGCCAGTGTCGAGGTTGGGAGACTACTCTCTCCCGTCTTCGCATTGGCCATACTCGTCTTACTCATGGATATCTCATGGAGAGGCGTCTTGCTCCTCTCTGTGAGAATTGCCAAGCTCCATTATCAGTCAGCCACATTCTGTTGGACTGCCCACTTTATCAACGAGCACGCAGAATTTACCTCTGTCGTCGTCTTCGCTCCGCTGCTCTCTCTTTACCATAACATTGTATCAATCGCATCTGCTAGAAAAATGACAGGATGGATAATGAGAACCTTCAAAACTAGGGAGGCCAAGCCCATGATGACACTCTTCAGGTCACTTGTTCTATCTAGGCTGGAATATTGCTGCACACTAACAGCACCTTTCAAGGCAGGTGAAATTGCCGTCCTAGAAAATGTACAGAGAACTTTCATGGCGCGCATAACGGAGATAAAACACCTCAATTATTGGGAGCGCTTGAGGTTCCTAAACCTGTATTCCCTGGAACGCAGGAGGGAGAGATACATGATTATATACACCTGGAAAATCCTAGAGGGACTAGTACCGAACTTGCACACGAAAATCACTCACTACGAAAGCAAAAGACTTGGCAGACGATGCACCATCCCCCCAATGAAAAGCAGGGGTGTCACTAGCACGTTAAGAGACCATACAATAAGTGTCAGGGGCCCGAGACTGTTCAACTGCCTCCCAGCACACATAAGGGGGATTACCAACAGACCCCTGGCAGTCTTCAAGCTGGCACTGACAAGCACCTAAAGTCAGTTCCGGATCAGCCGGGCTGTGGCTCGTACGTTGGTTTGCGTGCAGCCAGCAGCAACAGCCTGGTAGATCAGGCTCTGATCCACCAGGAGGCCTGGTCACAGACCGGGCCGCGGGGGCGTTGACCCCCGGAACTCTCTCCAGGTAAACTCCAGGTAAGGCCCTGATCCATCGGGAGGCCTGGTCGTGGACCGGGCCGCGGGGGCGTTGATCCCCGGAATAACCTCCAGGTAACCTCTCTCTCTCTCTCTCTATCTCTAAACAAAACAGCTATTTCTGGTTCTTAACTACTGGGAACGCTTGGAAGCACTTGACTTGTACTCGTTGGAACGCAGGAGGGAGAGATATATCATAATCTACACTTGGAAAATCTTGGAAGGAATGGTCCCAAATCTGCACACAGAAATCACTCCCTACGAAAGTAAAAGACTGGGCAGGCGATGCAAAATGCCGCCAATAAAAAGTAGGGGCGCCATTGGTACACTAAGAGAAAACACCATAAGTGTCCGGGGCCCAAAACTGTTCAACAGCCTCCCATCAAGCATTAGGGGAATTGCCAATAAACCCCTGGCTGCCTTCAAGAGAGAGCTGGACAGATACCTAAAGTCGGTGCCGGATCAGCCGGGCTGTGGCTCGTACGTCGGACTGCGTGCGGCCAGCAGTAACAGCCTAGTTGATCAGGCCCTGATCCATCGGGAGGCCTGGTCGTGGACCGGGCCGCGGGGGCGTTGATCCCCGGAATAACCTCCAGGTAACCTCTCTCTCTCTCTCTCTCTCTATCTCTAAACAAAACAGCTATTTCTGGTTCCTTTAACCCCTTTGAGCGTGCGACCGCAGGCCATCCGTCCGCACCCTATGTAGATTTCTGACACAGTGAAGTGGCAAGACACCGAGTGAAGTATATGACACCGTGGCAGACGGGTTTTATTGCTCCCCCTGTGTGTGTGTGTGTGTGTGTGGTGTGTGCCACCTGCCGTCTAGTAAATGTTAACCCACTCACGCCTCTAAGGCTCAGCATCCCCCAGTGCATGCCATTGTTTTGAGCCCTCACGCCAGGACCTTAGTTTATTTCCCTCTGGCCCGTGTTGGGTGAAGTTGACAAGTGACGATGGGTTTGCGAAAATGATCCCCTTTCCTAGTTCTTTAAGGAAATTGTCTTGGTTTGTCGTTGAAAGGGGTTCTGGTTTTTACTCTCCTATGTACAATAAATTTGATCTTGCGCAATGTCTATAAAGTGGAAGGGAGAGAAAAAAAATGTAGTTTGACGAAGCCCGTTGCTTACGGTCGAAAATTTTGGCTTGTTGTGGGTGTTGTGTTGGACTTTCGTAATGTAGTGTGGCAGGGCCCTGGTAGCAGACCAGCAGACTGGTTCCCTTAATTGTTGGGAAGGTAGGCCTTGCTTCAGGCCTACCAGGAATTCTACGAATGCGTTTACAGTATAAATATACATTATGGTCAGGTGATGTAGGCAGACATACGTTACTGATTCCAAGATTGTTCAACAGCCTCCCACCAGGCATAAGGGAAATTATCAGTAGATTCCTAGCTGCCTTCAAGAAGGCACTGGACAGATACCTGGAGGTTACCTGGAGGTTATTCCGGGGATCAACGCCCCCGCGGCCCGGTCCACGACCAGGCCTCCCGATGGATCAGGGCCTGATCAACTAGGCTGTTACTGCTGGCCGCACGCAGTCCAACGTACGAGCCACAGCCCGGCTGATCCGGCACTGACTTTAGGTATCTGTCCAGCTCTCTCTTGAAGGCAGCCAGGGGTTTATTGGCAATTCCTCTAATGCTTGATGGGAGGCTGTTGAACAGTTTTGGGCCCCGGACACTTATGGTGTTTTCCCTTAGTGTACCAATGGCGCCCCTACTTTTTATTGGGGTCATTTTGCATCGCCTGCCCAGTCTTTTACTTTCGTAGGGAGTGATTTCTGTGTGCAGATTTGGGACCATTCTTTCCAAGATTTTCCAAGTGTAGATTATGATATATCTCTCCCTCCTGCGTTCCAACGAGTACAAGCCAAGTGCTTCCAAGCGTTCCCAGTAGTTAAGGTGCTTGACAGAACTTATACGTGCAGTAAAGGATCTCTGTACACTCTCTAGATCTGCGATTTCACCTGCTTTGAATGGAGATGTTAATGTACAGCAGTATTCCAGCCTAGAGAGAACAAGTGATTTGAAAAGGATCCTCATGGGCTTGGCATCTCTCGTTTTGAAAGTTCTCATTATCCATCCTATCATTTTCTTTGCACGTGCGATCGTGGCACTGTTGTGATCCTTGAAAGTGAGATCCTCAGACATTACTACTCCCAGGTCCCTTACATTATTTTTCCGCTCTATTGTATGGCCGGAGTCAGTAGTATACTCTGTTCTAGTTATTATCTCCTCCAGTTTTCCATAACGGAGTAGTTGGAATTTGTCCTCATTGAACATCATATTGTTTACCGTTGCCCACTGGAAAACTTTGTTTATATCTTCTTGGAGGTTAACCGCGTCCTCAGCAGATGACAGCCTCATGCAGATCCTAGTATCATCCGCAAAGGATGATACGGTGCTGTGGTGTATATCTCTGTTTATGTCTGATATGAGGATAAGGAATAAGATGGGGGCGAGTACTGTGCCTTGTGGAACAGAGCTCTTCACACCTAAAGTCAATCAATACCTGATCAGCCGGGCTGTGGTTCGCACGTTGGACTACGTGCGGCCAGCAGTAACAACCTGGATGATCAAGCCCTGATTCACCGGGAGGCCTGGTCAAGGACTGGGCCGCGGGGGCGTTGACCCCCGGAACACCCTCCAGTTAGATGCTGGGATAAAGAACTCGGGGCGATTCATTTCCAGAGGAATCTTTACAACGTTTACCATATTCAGTTTCTCATTCTCACACACAAGATAATGTCTCTAAGTTTGACCTTGCTTCAGTCACAGCCCGTTCCCAGTACTCACATCCACTCGTATCTTTGACGCTCTCCCACACACCATGGTTCGGGCTACAGAAGCAGTGATCACAATTGTAACCCAGCCGAAGAGATCATTTATATAAAGAAAATTTGGTCTTAATTATATTTCCTCCCTGCACATACAAAAGTGACTAGTAGAGCGCCCAAAAATCAGTGCTGGAACCCTTCCTGCTTCTGCCAGAGGTACTCAAATCTCACCTATGTCTGTTTATTAATGCTAGGAAACTAATGGAGAAGATAGCAGCCAGAAATGTCAGGAACAGGCCCCAGGGATGACTCAGACTGCAAAAATGATGAAGAAAGTGATTACTAGAGACAACCAGACACGGGATACAGGCTGAGAGGTTATTATCATGGGGAGCGCTAAACACGTAGATCAAAAGCCCCTCACCAGCGTCAAGGAACCACCCTTGAGGGGATAAATATCCCGAATGGTCAAACTTACTACCATTCAACTGTATTGTTAGGGATAAATTGCTCTATGATGACATTATTTGAAAAGTAAATGAACATTTCATATTCTTGTATATAAAACTCAACATCATATCACTCAGCAACTTGTGCCTTCAATACATGTAACAATGTCAGCTGTAACTGTGAGTATTATAGCTACAGACATGGTCAGTTTGGTAACCACTCGAGTGGTTAACGCACTGTCCTGCGAGTTGTTCAGGACTCACTTGCCATGGGTTCAAGCCCCACCCACCCTTTCCCTGGTTTGCAATCGTGTTATTACGATTTCGTGAGTCTGTAGCCATGACTGTATTGGCTGTGGCTTTGGCTGTTGGTGTTACTGACTGTATTTGTGATTGTGGCTGTAGCTGCGACTATCTGTGGCTGTGGCCGAGAGACGTCCAGAGAATGTCGGCTGATATAATAGATCACTCATGCATTTCAAATTCTCAAAGGGAGAGAGGGCTGGCCGCTTCAACCAACCCATCTTAATCTTCAACCAACCTAAACCGTCCACCTCCCAGACCTGCCCAGGCTATTTTGGACAAGACCTCAATACACTTTGTTTTATATTACAACAAAGAACTTCAAATGTGAGAGGGAATACACGGGGCGGAGACATCTAAGGAATAAAAAAAACATTGTGGGCGGGAGGGCCTAGTGACCATGGCGGCGGCGGCGGCGGCGGCGGCGGCGCAGCCTAGTCAGTCATGGCTGCTCTGAGAACTTTTGCATTATATGGGTTGTTGGAACTAACATGGCGTAAAACAATAACTGAAGGGACGGTCTTAGTGCCTCGGCCATTATCTTCCCTCTGGGCAATTGTGGTTGGCATAAAACTCATCGTTTCTTCGTTTTGTGGGTGTTAGGCTTCAAAATGCATAGGCCTAGCAGTGTTTTCAAACAATGCCTCCCCTAGGCCCAGTGTAATAATATCACCTACCCTCACCACCCTATAACAGTGTTTGCTCTTAAAAAGTGACATGAAATTAGAAAAAAAAATATTACTACATTCGTAATAGTGAACGCTAAAAAAACAAACAGGTAAACTAATTTATAACTTTGAACGTATTGGCGCTAAACAATACTATAACTAATTTAAGAATATTCATTATATTAATCGAATATATGGCAAATAAAATTGATAAATGTGAAATTTATCTATTTGGTGTGACTGGTGGTCCTACTTGTTACTTGCTTACCCAGTCAGTTCACAGGTCAGGGCAGATATTGCTACCACCGAGATGACTGTCACTTCCGGAGGTCACCACCCCTGCGGCCCGGTCCTAGACCAGGCCTTCTGGCTCTGATCGATCAAGCTGTTGGTGCCAGCCGCACCAACAGCTTGTCGCTGCCAGTTAAATACCAGTTTATTTTTTATGAATGGCAAGTCATTTTGTCCTTTAATATCCCAGTAATTGGGTATTAATTTTGTCTGGTCAGGTCACATCATCAGCCCAGATGGCTTGGGTAAGCTTAGTGGACAAAACATATTTTCGTTGTAATAATAATAATAACCTATAATTTTGTTACTGAGTGGCTGTACTTTCAAGAAATTCACAAGCGCCCGCACCCCACGCCATAAACGCAACAAAAACGATAAATAGGAGGAGAAATACTAAAGCTTACATTTCAGATATGGTGTCCACTCAACCTTGAGAGTATGAACAGATTCCTGACTCTTGGCAATTCATACTATTGTCCACTATTTGTATATACTAAAGGTTAATAACTATTATCGATATCGGTAAGCAAAATTAACCACATATCAACTAAGTAACAACAATTCACACAAGAACAGGTACTTACAATTGTCAGGTGGGATGACGGTAGATAAAGTGACGTGTTAAACATACCTTGCTATTTTGATGAGGTTGTTAAAGACTACTAGAGTTTACGCTTTATTGAGCCCTACTTCCCAGGAGTCCAGGAAAAAAATATATGGCCTAAATACGGAAAAGGGAAATTATAAAGGAAATATGTTTTCCTCCGGAAAGAAAAACGGGAACAGTAATTGCTAATCAGGTCAGGTGGTGCTCACTCCTGCCTAAACCCCGGTAGTCAAACAACCACTAAACCCCACTTAAATGAGTCAACAACAACAGGCTCTTTACCAGGAGCTGATGTACAGTTCCTCGACAAATTGGCCAGAAGGTACACTGAGGACAACCTACCTGAGAGAGAAAACAGGTGTTGAAATCTGTCAACCTAAGCTGGGACACTTCGGAAAGGGAATGAGGATATCCTGGAGTTTACCTGGAGAGAGTTCCGGGTGTCAACGCCCCCGCGGCCCGGTCTGTGGCCAGGCCTCCTGGTGGATCAGAGCCTGATCAACCAGGCTGTTACTGCTGGCTGCACGCAAACCAACGTACGAGCCACAGCCCGGCTGATCAGGAACCGACTTTAGGTGCTTGTCCAGTGCCAGCTTGAAGACTGCCAGGGGTCTGTTGGTAATCCCCCTTATGTATGCTGGGAGGCAGTTGAACAGTCTCGGGCCCCTGACACTTATTGTATGGTCTCTTAACGTGCTAGTGACACCCCTGCTTTTCATTGGGGGGATGTTGCATCGTCTGCCAAGTCTTTTGCTTTCGTAGTGAGTGATTTTCGTGTGCAAGTTCGGTACTAGTCCCTCTAGGATTTTACAGGTGTATATAATCATGTATCTCTCCCGCCTGCGTTCCAGGGAATACAGGTTCAGGAACCTCAAGCGCTCCCAGTAATTGAGGTGTTTTATCTCCGTTATGCGCGCCGTGAAGGTTCTCTGTACATTTTCTACGTCAGCAATTTCACCTGCCTTGAAAGGTGCTGTTAGTGTGCATCAATATTCCAGCCTAGATAGAACAAGTGACCTGAAGAGTGTCATCATGGGCTTGGCATCCCTCGTTTTGAAGGTTCTCATTATCCATCCTGTCATTTTTCTAGCAGATGCGATCGATACAATGTTATAGTCCTTGAAGGTGAGATCCTCCGACATGATCACTCCCAGGTCTTTGACGTTGGTGTTTCGCTCTATTTTGTGGCCAGAATTTGTTTTGTACTCTGATGAAGATTTAATTTCCTCGTGTTTACCATATCTGAGTAATTGAAATTTCTCATCGTTGAACTTCATATTGTTTTCTGCAGCCCACTGAAAGATTTGGTTGATGTCCGCCTGGAGCCTTGCAGTGTCTGCAATGGAAGACACTGTCATGCAGATTCGGGTGTCATCTGCAAAGGAAGACACGGTGCTGTGGCTGACATCCTTGTCTATGTCATATATGAGGATGAGGAACAAGATGGGAGCGAGTACTGTGCCTTGTGGAACAGAGCTTTTCACCGTAGCTGCCTCGGACTTTACTCTGTTGACTACTACTCCTGTGTTCTGTTAGTGAGGAAATTATAGATCCATCGACCGACTTTTCCTGTTATTCCTTTAGCACGCATTTTGTGCGCTATTACGCCATGGTCACACTTGTCGAAGGCTTTTGCAAAGTCTGTATATATTACATCTGCATTCTTTTTGTCTTCTAGTGCATCTAGGACCTTGTAGTGATCCAATAGTTGAGACAGACAGGAGCGACCTGTTCTAAACCCATGTTGCCCTGGGTTGTGTAACTGATGGGTTTCTAGATGGGTGGTGATCTTGCTTCTTAGGACTCTTTCAAAGATTTTTATGATATGGGATGTTAGTGCTATCGGTCTGTAGTTCTTTGCTGTTGCTTTACTGCCCCCTTTGAGGAATGGGGCTATGTCTGTTGTTTTTAGTAACTGTGGGACGACCCCCGTGTCCATGCTCCCTCTCCATAGGATGGTAAAGGCTCGTGATAGGGGCTTCTTGCAGTTCTTGATGAACACGGAGTTCCATGAGTCTGGCCCTGGGGCAGAGTGCATGGGCATGTCATTTATCGCCCGTTCGAAGTCATTTGGCGTCAGGATAACATCAGATAGGCTTGTGTTAACCAAATTCTGTGGCTCTCTCATAAAAAATTCATTTTGATCTTCGACTCTCTTTACCAGACATTCTAGCAAGGGTTCATCAGCTATGACAGCTTCATAGGTTTCGTTCCAGCATAGCTGAGGTTACTATCACATGGGAACTGCCATCTCTCAGGACAGCGGAGTAGCAATGGTGCGAGCATCTGAGGGAAGATAGGGAGAGAGAGGGATGTGTATAGTATGCTGGTACTTGAGGAGAGCTGGGGTAGAGGGGAGGCAATTGTTATGATGGGCAGCGGGAGGGAGTGTTGGTAGGTGGTGGAAATAGAGTTTTATGTATATTACTACCCATATTAGATGTTGGTTGCTTAATGTGAAATCAAGCCTATCGACTACACTAGGGGTCATTACTGCACTTAAACTTTGATACTTAAAATAGGGATTAAACTCTCAGCAGTGTACATCAATATACCTATTAGTGTATATATGACTATTATAGATATTATTTCTTACAAATAAGCCAGCTTAAGTTTTAATAAAACTGACTTCGGATGCATTTTTTATAAATAATGTATTTTGATAGTATTTCTCTCCTTTTAGGCGATTATTATTATTTTATTATTATTATTATTATTATTATTATTATTATTATTATTATTATTATTATTATTATTATTATTATTAATGGAAGGGCTAAACCCTCCGGAATCTTTCAACACCTAGAAAAAGGGAGGTAATCATGTTTGGTTCTAGGAAGGATAATGGGTAGCTTCAATTCCTTGGATCAAGAACCTTTCACCAGTACCATGCATCAGCACTGACGAGATCCTTGAGGTGGGTCGCGTCAAGCAACTCCTCAATGGAGACCGTCAGTCGTGTCCCCTACCATTCAGACCTGACCGTCCAGTCTTATTCATGAAGACCGGATTACTGGTCTCTGTGATGAGACCAACCACCCAGTTAATTAACCTGGCCAGCCGCAACAAGTCAGGTAGGCAGGGCCTGGGAGCCTACTCCAACACCGGGGAGAAACTGGTGCAAGTCGGCAAAATTAATAGCCTAGCTTGTAATGTAGGCTATATACTGTATTACACATCACTTTTCAATGTGCAGTGTTAGTCCACAGGTATGTAATGTTAGTCACCAGGTGTGTAGGCTAATTACAAAAGACCCAGACGGAAATAAGTCACTCTATTTGACTTCACTGGGTTGTAGGTTAAGTCATCATAATGTACCATTGTTACTCGCCTGAAACATCCATGAACTTTCATACATTGTACAAACTTATGTCATTGTCTGTAAAACATTCTTAAATCTTCTCAGTAAATAATAATAATAATAATAATAATAATAATAATAATAATAATAATAATAACAATAATAATAATAATAATAATAATAATAATAATAATAATAATAATAATATTATTATTATTATTATTATTATTATTATTATTATTATTATTATTATTATTATTATTATTATTATTATTATAGGCTAGATAAATCATAGGAATATCAGCAGGTTTATAACCCAGCTGGATAGTAGGCCGGCAGACTGGCAGCTTTTGCAGCTGGACTAGTGGATGATACCCTGGGAAGATCAGCCAAGCTTGAAATAGTTAACCCAGTGATGCCCACACGGGATCACTCCAGTTAATTAATGCACTCACAAGAAAGACTTGCAGAATAAAAGTTAATGGAAACTGCATTATATACTTGATACCTTACATTATATTTTCTAAAGATCCTTTTATTCGTTAGCTTAGTTATTCGTGGTACGTACTTCCTGTGAGCAAAAATTGATTCACTTCGTCGATATTGTTTTGTCTGAAAACAGTATGTAAATACTACATATGTAATACTAGAACATTATGTTATGAAAAGTTTTGCTCCTTGTGGTGGAAAATTTTCCTAATAAAATTGTTTTAGTTTTGTATATGTGTTATTTACACGCTATAACAGTGTGAGACCTAGTTCCCAGTCCTAGGGGACACCCGTCTGCAGGTTATTAGAAGAAACCAGGAAGAGTACATGTTCTAGCAATGATCCATTATGGTAAACACCACTAATGAACAGTAACAAAAACTAGGAACAGTATAGGTCCTAGTGCTGAGCCATGGTGAAAACCTCTGATGACAGATTATTAACAGACTAGGAACGTGGAAGTCCTAGCACCGAGCGAGCCTCGAGGGTCACTGCTGGTTATACTCTCCTATCCTGATAATTTCTCAATGTGACTGTAGCCTACCATTCATTATTCCTTAATCTAGGTTAGTACTCTGCCTACTACGTCTACTTTTAACTCCAGATTCTGAAATCATTTTTTTGGGGGGGGGGGAGGGGGAGGTGAGACATTGTATCAAAGACTTTCTTACAGTGTTCGAGCATGCATTATGCCCAGCCTTCTCTTACCTGTCTTAACCTTCCACCATGTCGTGGGTCTCTATAAAATTTGTAAGGTACGACTTCCCATTCCTAAGCTTGAATTTTAGTAGGGTGGTAAAGTAGAACGAGTTAGATGAGAGGCGGACTCACTGTGTAGATTCAACAGTAGGTAGGCTAGAGCTGAAAAGTACAAGAGTCAATAATGGCAGGGATTGTAATTTAAGAGACTGGACCAGGAGCTGAGACTCGCTGCTCTATAAGAAAATGATTTCTCTAGATGCTCCAAAAATAATTTATTATGCTGTCCATTGCTTTACACTGTATGTTGATCAGAAAGTGGTCTGTAGTTTAGGTCCTCCATTCTGTCTCCCTTTGATGTTATTACAATATTTGCTGTCTTCGGGTAGCTGGGACTTCTCCTGTTTAAAGTGATTTGTTGAAGATATGGGCTAGCGATTTACAGAGGATTTGAGAACATAAGACAGGTCCAATTCACACCCAACCACGCCCACTCATATATCCATCCAACCCATATCTGAAGCTACTGTACCCAGAGTTCTCGCCTCATTGGCGCTACCTGGGTTTCTGCTCCTTGAAGAATATACGGCAATATTTTGTTGGGTCTTTATTGTTTTTGATAGATCAAGTTCCACTTTAACTGGCTGATAGTGATATGTGGCTGGACCTCCTTTCTACTTGCGGCGTTGGCCTTTGCCTGGTTATAAGACGATGTAGAAACTTCTGTTGAGTTCGGTGCAGATACCACAGTCATTAGTTACTACTGGAGGGTTAGAATCTGTTTCTGGACTTGTCTTCCTTGGTTATTGGTTCCTGGCTTCGTGGGTCATATCAAGTTTCAGTTACGGAGGCTCACAGAAGTCAGGAAGACTCCCTCCACGGTTTTTTTTTAAGTTTATATTATACAGCCATCGCCTTTGTAGGGGCAGTAATAGGAAGATTAGAGGCACATAATGGTTTCAAGAACGCTTCCTCCGTGTTCTTTTAGTTAAGAAATCAACACTGGCAGAGAGCAATTTCCATTAGGCCAAGTTGAGATACTTGGATCTGTGGTAATGTATTATTATTATAGATGAAGCATTTTGAAATTCCTTGGATGTTTGTGAAATAATTGTTTCCCAGTTTACCATGCAGCAGCTTGTTTACTCACCTTTCGTTATAAACGTATTGCTTTAAACGAATTAAGAACGGCAGTGTATCCCCAGTTGGTAGGAGTTACTGTATTTTACCTCGTCTCCTGGTGAGGAGGCGGGAGGCAGTTGCTAGGAGTTACCGCACCTCGCCTGAACTCCTGGTGGGGAGGCAGGAGGACTCATTTCCCTCCCGTCAATAATAATTATATTTCTCAGCGTTCTCCAGCGGCGACTTCTCCGCTTTCATTTCCTGGTCTATCCATCAAGCTGGCGAGTCTTGCCCCTGCTTCTTTCCTCTGGGTCAATGTGTCCCCTGTTAGGCTGCCGTCCGTGTAGCAGCCGACGCGGGTCACTTCATCTGTCCCCTCCTGGGGCGCCTCCTGGACCCCTGATGTTGTAACAGTAGATGGTATGCTAATATCAAGAACTCGCAGCTAATCAAGACAAGAGCAGCCATTATTTTGTCTTTACCTATTACCCGCTGGTGTTGAATATAACGCATATGTCCTTCTCAACCTCTAGAAATAATATGAGAAGGTTATATAATGAATCTGATTGTCACAGGCACTCACTGATGAATGGGGGTAATTCTATAACACTATATTCATTTAGATTCGTAAATGGATAAATAAAATATCCCACTATAATATGAACCTAGTAAGCACACTGAAGGAGATGATGAGGAATCTGACACTTGTGCAGCACCTGTATACCTTTATTTAAAGACGTTTCACTAATCAGTGTCTTTTGAGTTCATTGCAGAGATGATAAACGAAGACAGGAGAAGATGTTACCTGGAGGTTATTCCGGGGATCAACGCCCCCGCGGCCCGGTCCATGACCAGGCCTCCCGATGGATCAGGGCCTGATCAACTAGGCTGTTACTGCTGGCCGCACGCAGTACAACGTACGAGCCACAGCCCGGCTGATCCGGCACTGACTTTAGGTATCTGTCCAGCTCTCTCTTGAAGGCAGCCAGGGGTTTATTGGCAATTCCCCTAATGCTTGATGGGAGGCTGTTGAACAGTCTTGGGCCCCGGACACTTATGGTGTTTTCCCTTAGTGTACCAATGGCGCCCCTACTTTTAATTGGGGGCATTTTGCATCGCCTGCCCAGTCTTTTACTTTCGTAGAGAGTGATTTCTGTGTGCAGATTTGGGACCATTCCTTCCAAGATTTTCCAAGTGTAGATTATAATATATTTCTCCCTCCTGCGTTCCGATGTTCAGTAGCTCAGTCTGGATTCATCTGAAGCCGGGTTCGATTCCCGGCGGGTGGAAACATTCGACACGTTTCCTTACACCTGTTGTCCTGTTCACCTAGTAGCAAATAGGTACCTGGGTGTTAGTCGACTGGTGTGGGTCGCATCCTGGGGGGACAAGATTAAGGACCCCAATGGAAATAAGTTAGACAGTCCTCGATGACGCACTGACTTTCTTGGGTTGTCCTGGGTGGCTAACCCTCCGGGGTTAAAAATCCGAACGAAATCTTATCTTATCTTATCTTAATCTCTAATTTAGGGATTCAAAGTTCCTTAACTAATAATGATGTACAGGTTATATAAGAACATAAAAAAGGAGGAACACTGCATCAGGCCCACTGGCCCATACTAGGCAAGTCCTTATCAAACCCAAACCCAGTAAAGTTTCCAGGTGATAAATAGGCTTGATTAGGCATGTTGAAAATTATCAAACTAAAATTTAATAAAGATTACAAATACCACAGGCATGCAGTTGGAAGAGAGAGAGAGATAGTGAGAGAGAGGAGGGATGAAGGGGACTGTGGTAGGAAAGGAGAGTCGTCTTACCTTACACTAGATTGGGTTCGTGTGTGTTTCCGGTGTGAACGACCGACCCCACGACTTGCGGACGACTTGCAAGATTCCTAAATGATTTTGAGGATAGGGGATCGTTTGGGAAGATTTGTGGACCTGTGAGACCTGAGTAGGACTCGAGGGTCTCAGGACAGTTTGCGACCTGATGACAACTTGATCTTATGGAAGAATCGTTAAGACCTGACGACCACTTGAAGGACTTGTCAACTTTCCGAGACTTGAAGACGAACTGTGTCTCATACATGGCGTGTGGGCCACAAAGAGGAGTTGAAGTTCTTATAGGAAGACTGTGGGACGACTTGTAAACGACTCAGCGTGACCTGGAGACATATAAGGTTTGTGGGAAACTCGAGTGAATATCTGAAGGTTCTGTGGTTGGCGTGTGGTTCTTGGGAAGGAGCTGAAACTCGTGGATGACTGGAGTATCTCAGCTCAAGTCACCCAGACTTGGATAAACCCGAAGACACACTGAAGTGACTTGTCCACCATCTAGAGACTAACAGCCACCACCACTACATTAATTACCTCCAACAACCAATCACTATCACCACTCCCCCAACAGTCAACGTCACTACTTCTTCAACAACCGCCGTCACTAGTCCCTCCAACAACCACCGTCACTAGTCCCTCCAACAACCACCGTCACTAGTCCCTCCAACAACCACCGTCACTATTCCCTTCAACAACGATCACCATCAATTTCCCTTCTCGTACTCAAAGAACGAACTAGGGAAATAGAGAAGAGAAAATATTAGCAGACAAAAGAGAGGAGAGGATTAACAAAGATTACCAGGAAGGATTACCAGAAGGATTACCAGGATGGAGGCAGTGTGTGACCCTCCAGAAGACGGAGGAAAGGCAGGATTAAAAGTGAAAGGAAAGCGAGGGAGAAAATTGCTTGTGGTTTTTTCTTACTCTCTCTTTCTACAGCATGAAAGGCAGTTATACTTTCAGAGCCAAACTACATATCATTATGGTCACTCTTAATAAATTTCATTCTACCTTTCAAAAAATATATGCCGTATATTCAACATAACTCATCTGTCAACAACATTCTAGAAAAATCATTGAACACAGAGTTAATTACTGCTTAAGTGTCAACCTGCGGCCCGGTCCAAGACCAGACATCAACGTATGCACCACAACCCAGCTGATCGGGAACTGTTTTGAGGAATCACGAGTTTCCTCTTGAAGACAAAAGAACATAAGAAAGAAGGAGCACTGCAGCAGGCCTGCTGGCCCATGCTAGGCAGGTCCAAGATCTTTGAGAGCTAAGGGTTTGTTGGCGACCCCTCATATATCTGTAAGGAGGGAGTTTAAGAGTGGGGCTCCCTTTACACTTGCTGAGTTTTTTCACAAATTTCAATTACCACGTCAAGGAAGAATGGAGGAAATAAAAAGATCTGACTACCAGACAAACTCAAACCTCTCAATAGAACGTAAGCCAAATGTGAGAGACCTGTGAGTGATAATGCCAGATCTCACGTTCAGGGAGCACGACAATGTTATTATCACAGTCGCAATTAAAGTGATAGGTAGAATAATTAGAACCTTCAAAATAAGAGATGCCAAGCCAATGATGACACTCTTCAGGTCACTCGTTCTCTCTAGGCTGGAGAATTGCTGTGTGCAGCAGCCCCCTTCAAGGCTGGTGAACACTGAGTTCTCTGAACACTGATTGTGATTTTTTGTTTATTATTAATATTGAACACATGTCTGGTACTCGGATGAGCATGTCTGGTACTTGAATATAAACACTGGACGTGTGTATGATACCTAACACACAGCAGATGTTACCCATCACACGACAGGTGCTGCCCATCACACGACAGGTGCTGCCCATCATACGACAGGTGCTGCCCATCACACGACAGGTGCTGCCCATCACACGACAGGTGCTGCCCATCACACGACAGGTGTTACCCATCACACGACAGGTGCTGCCCATCACACGACAAGTGCTGCCCATCACACGACAGGTGCTGCCCATCACACGACAGGTGCTGCCCATCACACGACAGGTGCTGCCCATCACACGACAGGTGCTCCCCATCACATGGCAGGTGCTGCCCATCACACGACAGGTGCTGCCCATCACACAACAGGTGCTGCCCATCACACGACAGGTGCTGCCCATCACATGACAGGTGCTGCCCATCACACGACAGGTGCTGCCCATCACATGACAGGTACAAAAACTCATTACTAGAATAAGTCACCTGATAACCGAGCTAAACTACCTCCCCACGTGACGACCCAAATGATTTCTTCATGAATGAGCCTCAAAACTCCATAAATGTATGCCAGATTTCCGACATTACCCTAACTCCGATAGATTTCGAAAAAACCATTGACAACATGCCTATGCACTCAGCCCCGGGCCCAGACTCGTGGAACTCTGTTTTCATTAAGAACTGCAAGAAACCCCTTTCGCGTGCCCTAAGTACACTATGGAGGAGGAGCTTGGACATGGGTGAAATTCCACAGTCACTTAAAACAACGGATATAGCCCCACTCCATAAAGGTGGCAGCAAAGCATTAGCTAAGAACTATAGACCAATAGCTCTGACGTCCCACATCATAAAAATCTTTGAAAGAGTGCTAAGAAGCAGGATTGCAAATCACCTGGATTCCCAAAATCTGCACAATCCAGGGCAACATGGGTTCAGGGCAGGTCGCTCCTGCCTCTCACAACTACTGGATCACTATGACATGGCCTTGGATGCACTGGAAGAAAATCAGAATGCAGATGTAATATACACAGACTTTGCAAAAGCATTTGACAAATGCGATCATGGCGTAATAGCCCATAAAATACGTGCTAAAGGAATAACTGGGAAAGTGGGGAGATGGATCTTCAACTTCCTAACAAATCGAACACAAAGAGTAGTGGTCAACAGAGTTAAATCGGAGGCTGCCATAGTGAAGAGCTCTGTTCCACAAGGCACAGTACTCGCCCCCATCTTATTCCTTATCCTCATATCAGACATAAACAGAGATATACACCACAGCACCGTATCATCCTTTGCGGATGATACTAGGATCTGCATGAGGCTGTCATCTGCTGAGGACGCGGTTAACCTCCAAGAAGATATAAACAAAGTTTACGAGTGGGCAACGGTAAACAATATGATGTTCAATGAGGACAAATTCCAACTACTCCGTTATGGAAAACTGGAGGAGATAATAACTAGAACAGAGTATACTACTGACTCCGACCATACAATAGAGCGGAAAAATAATGTAAGGGACCTGGGAGTAGTAATGTCTGAGGATCTCACTTGCAAGGATCACAACAGTGCCACGATCGCACGTGCAAAGAAAATGATAGGATGGATAATGAGAACTTTCAAAACGAGAGATGCCAAGCCCATGATGATCCTTTTCAAATCACTTGTTCTCTCTAGGCTAGAATACTGCTGTACATTAACATCTCCATTCAAAGCAGGTGAAATCGCAGATCTAGAGAGTGTACAGAGATCCTTTACTGCACGTATAAGTTCTGTCAAGCACCTTAACTACTGGGAACGCTTGGAAGCACTTGGCTTGTACTCGTTGGAACGCAGGAGGGAGAGATATATCATAATCTACACTTGGAAAATCTTGGAAGGAATGGTCCCAAATCTGCACACAGAAATCACTCCCTACGAAAGTAAAAGACTGGGCAGGCGATGCAAAATGCCCCCAATAAAAAGTAGGGGCGCCATTGGTACACTAAGGGAAAACACCATAAGTGTCCGTGGCCCAAAACTGTTTAACAGCCTCCCATCAAGCATTAAGGGAATTGCCAATAAACCCCTGGCTGCCTTCAAGAGAGAGCTGGACAGATATCTAAAGTCAGTGCCGGATCAGCCGGGTTGTGGCTAGTACGTTGGACTGCGTGCGGCCAGCAGTAACAGCCTAGTTGATCAGGCCCTGATCCATAGGGAGGCCTGGTCATGAACCAGGCCGCGGGGGCGTTGATCCCCGGAATAACCTCCAGGTAACCTCCAGGTCCTTACACACCTGTCTCCCCCTCCCCTACACACCTGTGTCTCCCCATCCCCTACACACCTGTGTCTCTCCCTCCCCTGCACACCCGTGTCTTGCCCTCCCCAACCCCAGATAACCCAGATAACCCCAGATAACTTGGGGTAAGAGGGGAAAGGAGAGCGAGAAGGGGTTTTAGATCCTTAATGGAAAAGGGAGAAAAGATCGTGAGGTGAATGAGTGTGTTGATGTATTACAGCTCTTTCTCGCAACACATTATTATTATTATTATTATTATTATTATTATTATTATTATTATTATTATTATTATTATTATTATGGAGGAGGAGGAGCGTTAAACCCATAGGGATTATGCAGCGTCTGTGGGAGGAGGGATGGCAAGCATTCAGGCTTAATTCAAGGAATTGGAGCACAGATCCAATTCTCTAGATCAAGAGCCCCTCATCAGCGTCAAGGAACCTCCCTTGAGAGGCTCTCAACACATACCTACCTGTATGTATGTATAATGTTCGCCTAGACCGTAGTCCTGGCACGGGTCTCAATCTTGCGATGACCCGTCTCTGGCTCCCGAGGGAGAAAGGTTTCTACAATGATGCGACGTATGCTGCTCTAGCACTCTTCTGGTCAGTTCAACTGGTGCTTCTCATAAGCGACAACACTATATGTACTCCTAACTGTGGACACTAGCGAGGAGGAGGATATGTCGTTATCACGGGTAACAGCTTGTCTGGTTCGTTGACTCCATGGTACACTAGTGTGGCCGCAGTCATCTCTGGGTCCTCTTAGGGAGGGAATATCAGTCCTAGTTGCCTGCGGAGTGTCTCAGTAACTTCGCACTCCATTATTATTATTATAATAAAAAAGAAGCGCTAAACCACAAGGGCTAGTGTGTCCCCTAACACACTATCTTCTGGGGTTCGCACTCCAGAAGATAGTGTGTTAGGGGACGCTGGACAAAGTGCTGGCAGTACTGGTACGTCTTCTCAGCCTTGTGTACCATCATCTTGGCTGTGAGAAAGCCCAAACGAAGCCGATGGATAGCGGTACACTGCGCTCTGGACCAACATCTATCATATGGAGGGGGTTCTCCCTGAGTCGCTGCTCGGTACCACTGTTGAGATGGGGTATTACCTAAGACCTCCCCCATAAGTTTCGTGGCTCTGGCAGCCACCAGTTTGATCTGTCGTAGGCTGATGGGGACAGTAATCCCAACATTTGGAAAGTCTGTTGCTGCCTTGGCTGCATCATCTGCCGCCTCATTTCCCCGGATGTCAGCATGGCTGGGGATCCAGTTCAATGTCGATCTGTTACCCTGAACTTCTAAGGCTGTCATTATGCTCAGGATCGATGTGATTAGGTGAACATTGTCCTGTGGTTGAGGATGGGAGAGGGCATTGATTGCAGAGGTGGAATCAACATGTATGACAGGTCGGAGTCGATGTCGTAGGGCATGTGACAATGCCTGCTGAATCGCCACCAGCTCAGTTTGAGGGATCGTGCAGTGGTCAGGGAGTCGCCAGCCTTGTGTGTGACCATTGTGGTACAATCCAGCTGCTGATCTCTTCCTGTCAGGGTCGACAGAACCATCTGTGAAATACACTGCACATGTGCCTCCCTCTGCCAGTGCCATGCTTGTCTCAGCATGATTGCTGAGGGTGTCTTGACTGCAGAGACGCTTAGAGATGGGTAGTTGCATGACGCAACCATCGGCTGGATCTGGGCGCCAGGGAGGTGGTTTACCTGGAGTTTACCTGGAGAGAGTTTCGGGGGTCAATGCCCCCGCGGCCCGGTCTGTGACCAGGCCTCCTGGTGGATCAGCGCCTGATCAACCAGGCTGTTGCTGCTGGCTGCACGCAAACCAACGTACGAGCCACAGCCCGGCTGATCAGGAACTGACTTTAGGTGCTTGTCCAGTGCCAGCTTGAAGACTGCCAGGGGTCTGTTGGTAATCCCCCTTATGTGTGCTGGGAGGCAGTTGAACAGTCTCGGGCCCCTGACACTTATTGTATGGTCTCTTAACGTGCTAGTGACACCCCTGCTTTTCATTGGGGGGATGGTGCATCGTCTGCCAAGTCTTTTGCTTTCGTAGTGAGTGATTTTCGTGTGCAAGTTCGGTACTAGTCCCTCTAGGATTTTCCAGGTGTATATAATCATGTATCTCTCCCTCCTGCGTTCCAGGGAATACAGGTTTAGAAACCTCAAGCGCTCCCAGTAATTGAGGCGTTTTATCTCCGTTATGCGCGCCGTGAAATTTCTCTGTACATTTTCTAGGTCGGCAATTTCACCTGCCTTGAAAGGTGCTGTTAGAGTGCAGCAATATTCCAGCCTAGATAGAACAAGTGACCTGAAGAGTGTCATCATGGGCTTGGCCTCCCTAGTTTTGAAGGTTCTCATTATCCATCCTGTCATTTTTCTAGCAGATGCGATTGATACAATGTTATGGTCCTTGAAGGTGAGATCCTCCGACATAATCACTCCCAGGTCTTTGACGTTGGTGTTTCGCTCTATTTTGTGGCCAGAATTTGTTTTGTACTCTGATGAAGATTTAATTTCCTCATGTTTACCATATCTGAGTAATTGAAATTTCTCATCGTTGAACTTCATATTGTTTTCTGCAGCCCACTGAAAGATTTGGTTGATGTCCGCCTGGAGCCTTGCAGTGTCTGCAATGGAAGACACTGTCATGCAGATTCGGGTGTCATCTGCAAAGGAAGACACGGTGCTGTGGCTGACATCCTTGTCTATGTCATATATGAGGATGAGGAACAAGATGGGAGCTAGTACTGTGCCTTGTGGAACAGAGCTTTTCACCGTAGCTGCCTCGGACTTTACTCTGTTGACGACTACTCTCTGTGTTCTGTTAGTGAGGAAATTATAGATCCATCGACCGACTTTTCCTGTTATTCCTTTAGCGCGCATTTTGTGCGCTATTACGCCATGGTCACACTTGTCGAAGGCTTTTGCAAAGTCTGTATATATTACATCTGCATTCTTTTTGTCTTCTAGTGCATTTAGGACCTTGTCGTAGTGATCCAGTAGTTGAGACAGACAGGAGCGACCTGTTCTAAACCCATGTTGCCCTGGGTTGTGTAACTGATGGGTTTCTAGATGGGTGGTGATCTTGCTTCTTAGGACCCTTTCAAAGATTTTTATGATATGGGATGTTAGTGCTATTGGTCTGTAGTTCTTTGCTGTTGCTTTACTGCCCCCTTTGTGGAGTGGGGCTATGTCTGTTGTTTTTAGTAACTGAGGGACGACCCCCGTGTCCATGCTCCCTCTCCATAGGATGGAAAAGGCTCGTGATAGGGGCTTCTTGCAGTTCTTGATGAACACAGAGTTCCATGAGTCTGGCCCTGGGGCAGAGTGCATGGGCATGTCATTTATCGCCTGTTCGAAGTCATTTGGCGTCAGGATAACATCGGATAGGCTTGTGTTAATCAAATTTTGTGGCTCTCTCATAAAAAATTCATTTTGATCTTCGACTCTCAGTCTGGTTAGCGGCTTGCTAAAAACTGAGTCATATTGGGACTTGAGTAGCTCACTCATTTCCTTGCTGTCATCTGTGTAGGACCCATCTTGTTTAAGTAGGGGCCCAATACTGGGCGTTGTTCTCGATTTTGATTTGGCATAGGAGAAGAAATACTTTGGGTTTCTTTCGATTTCATTTATAGCTTTTAGTTCTTCCCGCGATTCCTGACTCCTAAAGGATTCTTTTAGCTTAAGTTCGATGCTTGCAATTTCTCTGACCAGTGTCTCCCTGCGCATTTCAGGTACCCAGCAACAGGAAGGTCACAACTCTTCTCAAGGAGTAGTTGTATAGGCAGCAGCTTCTGCCCAGCAGCACAAAACGAACGAATCCATGAGTAGTCCGTGAAGAGTGTGGGATCTTGTGTCATGGTTGTCAATATCCGTCTCCTTAGTGGGGTACCTTGCTGCCGGTGCAGAATCGTGGCTACTTTGCAGGCCTTTGTGTATCTTACTCTGTCAGCCAGGGAAGGAAACCGGGTCTCAGATCTGAGACATACTGTGTACATACCTACCTATTCCTCCCCGCCTTGTTATACCTCCCCAATGCACCTCTCCACTCCTCCCCGCCTTGTTATACCTCCCCAATACACCTCTCCACTCTTCCCCCGCCATGTTATACCTCCCCAATACACCTCTCCACTCCTCCCCCGCCTTGTTATACCTCCCAATACACCTCTCCACTCCTCCCCCGCCTTGTTATACCTCCCAATACACCTCTCCACTCCTCGCTCTTTTTCGATTCACCCCCACGTTTCTCCACTCCCCACTCCTCCCCCAGCTACCAACAGTCATAGTGGTGTCAATGGCCACCTTCAAGTACGGATCATACCATGCCTGGGGATTGAAAGACAGAATGGATGGGTAGCGCCAATTCATTGGATGAAGAGCCCTGTACAACCATCAGGATCCGTCGTGGGAAGACACAAACACACGGAAGTATGGACAAGGGTGTCGCGTCAACGGCCGCTTGTTACGAGGGTAATTACTGTAGTTATATGGGCTACGGGGAGACAGTTTGGGGGAAGCAGTTGATCCTCAGAGTGACAGTGGAAACACCTCCGCTAAGCTGGTTGATGGTGGTTGTTGGGGGGGGGGTTATAATGGCTTCCGGAGGTGGTGATTGGGAGGAGGGGAAGAAAAATTCTTATGATAAACGTTGTAAGTCAGTCTGACACTTCATACTAAAAATTGCAAATTATGAAAAACAGGAGTAATTGTGGGAGTGAGCCCAGGCCTGTAGTCCATCGTTTTTTTTTTTTCAATCGCCCACGATAACCTTTGAGATTAATAGCATTTTATTTCCTATTTTGTATTTACCGACTCATAGGCATAAGATTATTCCTGCCTTTCAATAATGTTCTCAGCTCCGGGACCGATCCCCGGCACGAGTGAAACGTTGGGCATATTTTTTTTCCACACCTGCTGCCCCTGCTCACCTAGCAGTATGTACGTGGGTGTTACTCGACAGTTGTGGGTGGCATCCTGGGGGACAAGATTAACTTAAGTTGCCAGAAATACTCTGCATAACCAGGGACTTTCTGATGTCAGCTAGGTTTGTATACTATGTTATCGTTACTTGAAGAAATAAAGATTATTATTATTATAGTGTGAGGGTGGCTAGGATGCCAAGCATATTTCACTAGCAGTGAGACAATAATTACAGAGCTACACTGAAGTACCCACACCAGCAGGTAGTGTCGAGGCAGTGCTACAGTGAAGCATCCATTGTAGCACTCTGGTTGTTAGGCAACCCCACAGTGCTACAGTGAAGCATCCATTGTAGCACTCTGGTTGTTAGGTAACCCCACAGTGCTACAGTGAAGCATCCATTGTAGCACTCTGGTTGTTAGGCAACCCCACAGTGCTACAGTGAAGCATCCATTGTAGCACTCTGGTTGTTAGGTAACCCCACAGTGCTACAGTGAAGCATCCATTGTAGCACTCTGGTTGTTAGGCAACCCCACAGAGCTACAGTGAAGCATCCACTGTAGCACTCTGGTTGTTAGGCAACCCCACAGTGCTACAGTGAAGCATCCACTGTAGCACTCTGGTTGTTAGGCAACCCCACAGTGCTACAGTGAAGCATCCATTGTAGCACTCTGGTTGTTAGGCAACCCCACAGTGCTACAGTGAAGCATCCACTGTAGCACTCTGGTTGTTAGGCAACCCCACAGTGCTACAGTGAAGCATCCACTGTAGCACTCTGGTTGTTAGGCAACCCCACAGTGCTACAGTGAAGCATCCATTGTAACACTGGTTGTTAGGCAACCCCACAGTGCTACAGTGAAGCATCCACTGTAGCACTCTGGTTGTTAGGCAACCCCACAGTGCTACAGTGAACCATCCATTGTAGCACTCTGGTTGTTAGGCAACCCCACAGTGTTACAGTGAAGCATCCGTTGTAGCACTCTGGTTGTTAGGCAACCCCACAGTGCTACAGTGAAGCATCCATTGTAGCACTGGTTGTTAGGCAACCCCACAGTGTTACAGTGAAGCATCCATTGTAGCACTCTGGTTGTTAGGCAACCCCACAGTGCTACAGTGAAGCATCCATTGTAGCACTGGTTGTTAGTCAACTCCACAGTGCTACACTGAACCATCCATTGTAGCACTCTGGTTGTTAGGCAACCCCACAGTAATAATTTATATAAAGAAGAAAAAAGGCCTGGCACTTTCCCTCCAATCTCTTATCACTTCCTCTCACCCACTTATCTTCCTTTGTCCAAAATCTCCGTCTCACCCACATGGATCATACCTGGGAGTATACCTACCTACCTATCTCTCAACTCTTCTTCACATTATACTGATGTGAAATGTTTCGTTTCTCCTTTCTTAAACTGTTCATCTAACGTTTCTGTAGCCTCTCCTTATTATGATTGGAATTAGTTGCATTTTGAATTCCTCCTCCTGCCAACCTCTCATCTCCTCCCACCTAACATCTCTACCCCTTCCCACTTCCACCCACAACTCCCCCATCACCCCTGCATTACCCCTCCCCCAGGGTCTTCTCCAAGGTCAAGGTGCAGAGGGTTGGATGGGGTGGGGGACAGGAAGGGGGTATAAATATTTTCCCCTCCCTCCCTCAGTATTCGTAACTAAACAAGATAGAAAAACTCACTCCCTTAACTCCAAGAAAATCAGTCTCAACATTACGAAATTAACTTACATCATTGTTCCTAAATAATATTAACTGAATCTAGGCTGCCCTGGGATAGGTTGGGTATGATTAGGTTATATCACGAATATTTAGCTACGCTAAGTTAGGCTAGGCCAGATTGTTCAGTTGAGTTTTGGTATAGAGATAAAAAATTACACAACTTGGCCATTTATAAACAGGGTCGTACATACAAGTTTAGCGCTCATTTTAATATAATAATAATAATAATAATAATAATAATAATAATAATAATAATAATAATAATAATAATAATAATAATAATAATAATAATAATAATAATATAATTATAAAATAAATAATAATATAATTATAAAACAATAAATAATAATAATAATAATAATAATAATAATAATAATAATATAATTATAAAATAAATAATAATATAATTATAAAACAATAAATAATAATAATAATAATAATAATAATAATAATAATAATAATAATAATAATAATCAAGGGGGTGAGTATCTATGGTCTCCTCGGTAGTAGGCTTATGTATTTTTAAGTGCTTTGGTGACGAATAAAAAAAATTATTGATTCTGTAGCGTCCTTTCCTCTCTTCCTCTAGTGTTGTTGTAGTTACTGTTGTTAATCTATTTCAATGGGAAAACTTCCTCTTTTTTTTTATATTTTATTTAAAACTAATACGGTTTAACATAAAAATAAAGAAACAGTATGGATCTCAATCAAATTAACTGACAAACGGATTGCACCTATATGCTGGCAAGATATTGCTGCCAAACATACAACAAGAACTTACGGCAAGAACATACCTAAAAAAAATACTGTCACAGGGTCATGAATTGACATATATACACATTCATTAATGCAAAACCTTGCATATATATATAACTTGTACATATAACATGACATCTGACAAAGGCACAATACACTTGAACATAAAATATACAAAAGTTATGTCAGTTAAACTTCCTCTTTGGGGATAAATTTACTCTTGCTGGGGTTGAATTTCAGGAGCCACTTCACTGACCACTCCTGTGTTATACCCAGATCTTCCCTGAGTCTTACTATTTACCCCCCCCCATACTCTGGGTCCCTCGGGGTATCCCCGAATCTTTCCAGGTCCCCTGGAGTTTATCCAGGTCCTCTGGAGTTTATCCAGGTCCCCTGGAGTTTATCCAGGTCCTCTGGAGTTTATCCAGGTCCCCTGGAGTTTATCCAGGTCCTCTGGAGTTTATCTAAGTATTCCTGTAGTTTATCCATGTCCCCCGGGACTCCATCCTGGTGTCCCTGATAGACTATATATATATATATATATATATATATATATATATATATATATATATATATATATATATATATATATATATATATATATATATATACATACGTATATATATATATATATATATATATGGAGAGAGAGAGTTGATTTGTATTAGTAGGATTTTTTGGGGGGAGGGAGGGGTGGGGTGGGTACGAGATGATAAGTTTGAGTTGCCATGTCCGGGTTGGGAAATATTGCTAATTACTGAGGTAATATTGCCGAGGTACCACCGGCATATATGAGTGAAAATAGTGAGTTAGGAGGAGGCAGGTCCATGAAGGTTGGTTTGTTCTGGAGTAATAGTGACGGGTAGCTGTGGCAGCCATGCCGCCCCTCACCACAAATATTATATTTAACTCCATTCTCATCCCCGTAGAGCCATGCTAGGTGTTTGGTACATGTTCCTTCACTTACGGAGTTTCTGGCTGTAAATTGTATGGGCCGAGAGGACAGTGTTAGGATAAAGGAAAGTGTGTTAGTGGTTACGTGCGGTGGAGAGCGCTGGCAGCCCCGCACACCCCCACAACCGCCTGCGGCTGGTCGCCGCAGACTTGAAATTTGTGTCTTATGTCAGTGTTGGTGACGAGGGTGAAGGGGGAGGGTGTACCTCCAAGGCTCTTGCACACCTTACTGTCACACCCTCGCTTCCCATCGTTCCTGAGGAACACCGTCGCCCTAACACCACTTGTCAACTTCTGGATAAACTCTGAGCACTAGTGATTAATGATATATAACATTTGTGTTTCTAATTGTCCAGAATCTGTATTTTAGAACTTTGGTGTCTGGAACTCTTCGCCCTTATCTAAACACTTGTAATTGTGACGAGGGTGAACTGTAAATAACCCTCGAGACTGTCCTTATGACGTTGTGTTGAGCAGCAAGTGTCAAGGAGGAGCCCAACACTTGAAGCCTCGTCAGGAGGAACACCTGTACACCCAGATTCTAAACTCCCAATTTGTAAGCAAATATTACACCACAGTGTTCTGTTTTATGCTAAAAATCACCCATTCATGTATTATTTTAATTGGACTATGATGGAGATCCCATCCTCATTTTTTTTCAATACAAACTTGCTACTTAGTGCAAATTACTTCCTGTACAAATTTTTTTGGAAGATTAGCTAAATAATATATTTACATTAGGAGGTGCAGTACGTCAGGGCCAATCAACTGTTAGTATTGACTCTGCTGGCCAATCACAGCGAACGTAAACAAAAACGAGTCCAATGTAAACAAAGGTGCGGCCGTACCATATATACCAGTGGCGGAGTAAGGTTAGATTAGACAGTTTTTTTTTTACATTTCCACTACGCAAATGTCGATGGTAAAACCAAGATGACCTTGGACACTTTTGGGAATAAAGTATCGGCAAACTGCCTGACTGAATCTCCTTAATTACTGTATTTAGTCCCCACATACAGTATTTAGCCCCCTGCATACCACGTATTTAACTCCCTGCATGCCATATATTTAGCTCCCTGCATACCACGTATTTAGCCCCCTGCATACCACGTATTTAGCCCCCTGCATACCACGTATTTAACTCCCTGCATGCCATATATTTAGCTCCCTGCATACTACGTATTTAACTCCCTGCATGCCATATATTTAGCTCCCTGCATACCACGTATTTAACTCCCTGCATGCCATATATTTAGCTCCCTGCATACCACGCATTAAACTCCCTGCATGCCATATATTTAGCTCCCTGCATACCACGTATTTAGCCCCCTGCATACCACGTATTTAACTCCCTGCATGCCATATATTTAGCTCCCTGCATACTACGTATTTAACTCCCTGCATGCCATATATTTAGCTCCCTGCATACCACGTATTTAACTCCCTGCATGCCATATATTTAGCTCCCTGCATACCACGCATTTAACTCCCTGCATGCCATATATATAGCTCCCTGCATACCACGCATTTAACTCCCTGCATGCCATATATTTAGCTCCCTGCATACCACGTATTTAACTCCCTGCATGCCATATATTTAGCCCCCTGCATACCACGTATTTAGCTCCCTGCATACCACGTATTTAGCCCCCTGCATACCACGTATTTAGCCCCCTGCATACCACGTATTTAGCCCCCTGCATACCACGTATTTAGCTCCCTGCATACCACGTATTTAGCCCCCTGCATACCACGTATTTAGCTCCCTGCATACCACGTATTTAGCTCCCTACATGTATTTAGCTCCCTGCATACCTCGTATTTAGCTCCCTGCATATTACGTATTTAGTTCCATGCATACCACGTATTTAGCTCTGCATACCACGTAATTAGCTCCCTGCATACCACGTAATTAGCTCCCTGCATACCACGTATTTAGCCCCCTGCATACCATGTATTTAGCCCCCACATACCTTGTATTTAGCCCCCACATACCATGTATTTAGCCCCCACATACCATGTATTTAGCCCCCACATACCATGTATTTAGCCCCCACATACCATGTATTTAGCCTCCACATACCATGTATTTAGCCCCTACATACCATGTATTTAGCCCCCACATACAATGTATTTAGCCCCCACGTACCGTGTATTTATCCCCCACATACCATGTATTTAGCCGCCACATACCATGTATTTAGCCCCCACATACAATGTATTTAGCCCCCACGTACCGTGTATTTATCCCCCACATACCATGTATTTAGCCGCCACATACCATGTATTTATCTCCCACATACCATGTATTTATCCCCACATACCATGTATTTATCCCCACATACCATGTATTTATCCCCCACATACCATGTATTTATCCCCCACATACCATGTATTTAGCCTCCACATACAATGTATTTAGCCCCACATACCATGTATTTAGCCCCCTACATACCATGTATTTAGCCCCCACGTACCGTGTATTTAGTCCCTCGCATACCATGTATTTAACCCATCGCATACCATGTATTTAGCCCTTCGTATACCATGTATTTAGCCCTTCGTATACCATGTATTTAGCCCTTCGTATACCATGTATTTAGCCCTTCGTATACCATGTATTTAGCCCTTCGTATACCATGTATTTAGCCCTTCGTATACCATGTATTTAGCCCTTCGTATACCATGTATTTAGTCCTTCGGATGCCATGTATTCATTATTATTATTATAATCAAGGGGGAAGCGCTAAACCCGGAGGATTATACAGCGCCTGGGGGGGATGTGGAAGGCATTCAGGCTTAATTCGGGGAACTGGAGCCCAGATCCAATTCCCTAAATCAAGAGCCCCTCACCAACATCAAGGAGCCTTCCTTGAGGGGTGCCATGTATTCAGCCCCCCACATATACACCATGTACTCTTCGAAAAAAAAAAATAGGTAGTTGTGTGTGGAAGGTTGGTGGGTGTGAGGGGCGGTATTGTTAACACGTTCTTGGATGTTTGTATGATGTGTCACAACTAAGGCTCAGGGCGGGAGTAAAAAATAATCTCTGAAAATTTATGTGTGTAGGCTTATGTTGGCTCAGTTCCTCAACAGTCGAGATTTTACTGAGCACGTGGCAGCCCACCACGCCGAGCTCACATATTTTTTGTTTAAATATAAAATTATAAACTGCAGTAGGCCTTTTGGTTCATGTGTAGGCAGGTCCAGATTACACCAATAATTCTAGTTCATGGAACTGGATTTTTAAATTTTCCAGAAATATCTAAATTGAGCTACATTGCATAAATATATTAGTATAAGTACGAAAGTGGCTTTGTTCCACTCAACTCAGACTCGTATACACACCAATGCATGCATGTTTTTATCTCTTTTTTTTTTTTTTTAGATATAAGTTCATTTGTAAATGTCAGTCATAACTTGCCTCATTCAAAGCATTTTAAGATAAATTTAATTAATCAGTCTTGTGTATGAACAATTCCAGAGGATTAACTAGGCACGTTTTCATCGTTGCGCAATGTATGTGATCAGAACTTCTCAGAGACCTCTCACAAGCTTTTATGAGATCACATCTGCATAATTCTCTGGGGACGTATATTGGCGTGTGAATTATGCTAATTTTCCTTCAGAATTGGTCAGCGGTCATTAAATGCCACAAATTAGCTATTTAAGGAAACATTTTTTCCCAAGTGGTTATGTGAAGCCAGTAATACATAATTAATGAACAGTCCTGTCTTCCTCGAATTATTTTCTAGGAAAATAAGGAAAGGAGTAAAAAATTTTAGATGACTATTTTAGGGAAGGGAGGTTAAAGAAGGGGAGGTGTGGGTGGGGGGTATTGGAAAATAACCCCCCCCCCCATTTCCCCTTCCCTGTGTTCTTATCTGGGTAGGATGAGGGCAACATATTAACGTGGAGAACTGTTTTACAAAGTTTGTAGGGCCGAACAGGTTCCTTTACATTACATCGAGGAAAGTATTAGCACACCTTTATTTGCAGTTTTAATTTACCGGTTTTGCAATATTTGAGATACTTGGCACACCACTGCTTTTTTAATTTATTTTTCATAAATGGTTTTGCATGTAATATCAGGTCTGGTCTGGGACCGGACCGCGGGAATGATGACCGTCAGCAGAGATTACGGGTAACCTGCAGGTGGTCATGATACGGTCTCAAGCTAGGTCTCCTAAATTGGAAAGGAAATATTATTAACACAGAATCATTCAGAAACACCCAGATAAATAAGTAAAGATAAGTATATTAATTTAAGTTTATATTCATAAGAGTTACCTGCCCACATGAATGTAAGACAAAAGTAGCAGCAATCTTAGCAAGTTGGGTGGTTCAGTTTCATTATGTGACGACGGTTGCATCTACCTAGATGGTTACTGTCTGCAACTTATTGTCTATTAATGTTTTGGTATAGCTTAGCGTGTTTACTGCAGGTTTGTTTTAATGTTTCTGGGAGGGTAGGGCTGGATATGCTCCTTCCCTAGGGTATAGGGGTTACCTTTGTAAATCTCTCTAGTAGTATATTCGTGAGAAAGCACTAAACCCGTTGGAATTACCTTGAGTCGTTCGGAGGACACCGTCCCCGCGGCCAGGTCCTTAACCAGGCCTTCTGGTTGCCGGCCTGATCGATCAAGCTGTTAGTGGCCGCCGTCCGCAGTGCAACGTGTGCACTACAACCCGGTTGATTAGGAACTATTTTGAGGAATTTGTCGAGTTCCCTCTTGAAGACAGCTAGGAGTTGTTGATCCCCTTTATGCATGAATGGTGAAGTCATAGTCCTTTACACTTATTGAGCTCTCTCTGTGTTCATCACTCCCGTTTTTCATTGGAGGTATCCTGTATCGCCGGCCAAGCCTCTTGTGTTCATAAGTAGCAATTTTGGTCTGCAGTATAATTTTTTAACATATTTAAAGTTGTCTTTTGTTATGTATATTTTAATAGTGATTTAGTTTTCAGTGATTTGCGTTAATTAAGGGAAAGGTGGGTACTCAGACTCTCATCTAAATACAGTATACGAGTTTTGCTTTTCCCATACATAGAGTAAATTATATTAATGCGCTGTTTACACGCTTTAGTTTTGCATATAAGTTATAGTCCCAGAGAGAAAGAATTTATATTTCTTCGTGTTGGGACTGAATTTTATTGCCCATAACTCTTAGTAGCTGAGGTTGTTTTGGTTAGTCACTCCCACATGCCATTACTCACCACCACCCATACATGTTGACAGAGCTCCACCACCAACACTACCACAACCAGTTCTCCAACATCTCAAATTTACCACCCTTCTACACACTGTGTTGACCGATCTCCTTTTTGATCATCAGCTTATCACCATCTCGTTCAGCACAACCTTTATGCATTCCGTTGTTCTTTGAGGTATTTCTATAAATTCCTTGAGTAATATGTGTGAGGAAGGGGGTGGTTCAAAATGTTGATGAACCTAAACCATAATGTGGTAGTGCGGGGAATGTGTGTGCTGGGGTGATGAGTCCTGTGTGATAGATGAATGGAGAGGAGAGTCTCAGAAGACGCCGGAGACTTGGAATGGTTTGGCGAGTTTGTTGTGGTTGGTGTGTAGTGTAGCTATCTTGCTCAAGGGGAAAGCGGCCGACTAACGACCAGACCCCACACTGTGAACCTGGTGCCTACAGTAGGTCAAGGATAAGCTGTATTAAAGGCTGCCTCCGTGTCTGAGGTGGTCTGCGTGTGATTGAGGTGGTCTAGCTGTGGCTACATTATTATTATTATTATAATAAAAAAGAAGCACTAAGCCACAAGGGCTATACAGCGCTGCAGGGTAGGGAAGGAAGCGAGGGTATTGGGCGGCAGAAGGGGGGAGGGATGATCAGCTGTGGCTACAGAGTTAGGTGTCTGTTCCTTGTCCCACTTCTTAATTAAACATCATAAGTGTCCGGGGACCAAGACTGTTCAACAGCCTCCCATCAAGCATTAGGGGAATTGCCAATAAACCCCTGGCTGCCTTCAAGAGAGAGCTGGACAGATACCTAAAGTCAGTGCCGGATCAGCCTGGCCGTGGCTCGTACGTTGGACTGCGTGCGGCCAGCAGTAACAGCCTAGTTGATCAGGCCCTGATCCATCGGGAGGCCTGGTCATGGACCGGGCCGCGGGGGCGTTGATCCCCGGAATAACCTCCAGGTAAGTAACCTACTCATGAATGGTCACAGTATTCTAAACCTCATGGGTCCTATCATACCCACTAAGATCTTAAAATTGCATAAAATCTGTTTTCATCGGTTCCTTATTCAGGTCGTTGCTCTTATGAAATATTTTGTGATGGTCCCTTTCATTTAGCCAATGTCATGCATGGACCATATACATAATTTTAATACAAAACCACCACCTGCCTCTATCTTGTCACACAATATATAGTGGACTGAGCTAACTTTCCTGAGGGCAAAGAAAAACAGTTTTTTCGTCCCAGCAGGAATGTAAGGTTATGAGAATCTCAGAGGATGGAAACTTGAAATTACTCTTAAAATGGAATGAGGTTTTTACACATGGGGAGGATAAATGACTCATTGTGTAACGAGGGAGGTAATGTGTTGAAACGACGTTAAAACTCGTAGGAGTTGTGTGATGGAATATTTTGTGGAGCTTAGGTCTTGTTGGGATGGCGTTTTGGGTCTTGTGATGGAATTGATAAATTAAAATCAGAGATTAAAAACATCTGGCTTTCACCTTGTTCCCCGTGTGCGTTGGCTTTAGGCCTGCCTAGTATAACTGATAACGCGGCACTTCCAGGCGCCCGACTTTCTCTTCTTTCGTCAAATACGATCTATAAGCGACCACTCCTGCCAGCGATTACTCCAGGCAGCGATAACTCCAACCAACGACCACTCCAGCTTAGCGACCACTGCTAACCAGCGATGACTTCACAGGAGAACTACTCAAGCGAACTCTACTTAAGACCTTTGACGATAGCTCATTTCCGTTAAATGAACACTGCTATACACGACATTTATCAACACTTAAATGCAGCTAACACTGTTGCTAGCGATTACAGGATATGCCTAACGTGGTATCACCATGTATAGGACGGCCTTTGACCCTTTTCATACCTTAAGTGGGCAGGTTGGCAGGCTACTCTTATCCTACCATGTCCTGCCCGTTCACTCTATCCTCTAACATATCCCATTTATCCTCCGCCCGAGAATTTACTTTTAAGGTGTTACCCTAATCTTGTCCTAATGAACCTTTCTTACAGACATGTACTACTTTTCTGATTCCGAATGATAGCGCGCTAGGAATAAAAAATGTCACTTGGAACTGAAGATAGGTTAGTGTACTAGGGTTGCCGTGAAACTGGTGACGATTTTTACTTGAGTAGTTTCTTAGCATTGCTGCTGTTTGTTTCTTTTTGGCAAATTAAATATTTGTTGTATCTGTATGATCCATACTGGTTTAACGTTTGTGTTTAAGTATAATATATATATGAAACTAACCAGAAATTCTTTAGTCAGCCTTCATCTAGGTTAGTAGCTACCACCCATAATTCATGTACTTTGAGCCTACTTAAAAGTTTCACTCCATTCGACTTTCGAGAGAGAATTGAGCAAGGCTGATGGAAGCGGTGAAGACAAGGTAAGTCTAGACATGCAGGTAGTGAGTAGTGAAAGGTGAGAGCACGTATGAGGACGTTGGTAGCTCCTTGCCATGAAGCTTGCCCGCTAATTTGCATAACAGCACGTGCCCAGCTCGTGTCTCAGATCTGCTCGTGATTGTATAGATGCTAATAATTTGGAATCTATGAATAAAACAGTTTTGTTTCAAAACTAATACAAACCTGTTATATGTCATAGTTAAATAGTGGCAACAAATATGTTTACCCCGTTATATTCCACCGTGCAGGGTGGAATCCGGGGCTGAAATCTTTCAGCCTGAACTGGGAGACTTCAGTTGGGCAATGAGGATATTGTATGTTCATGAAAGTTTAACAGCTACGGGAACTTTAGATGTTGTCCCAGCATAGCTGGATTTTGTTATTTAAGAATTATCATCTCTGGGAAAGGGGAAGGAAGGATTTTACGTCCATCCATAAACTACTTTAGCTGAAATTCTTACAACTTTAATTAGGTAGGTAGTCAACAAAATATGCAGATAGCGTTTGTTAGCGTTGAGTGATGGTGGTGTCTAACTGATTATGGTGTGGTGGCGGTTGATGCTATTGGTGGAGATAGTGATATGAGGATAGTGGCGGTATTGATGTTGATGGATAACGGTGTTATTAGTGGGGTTGGCGGTGCTATTGGTGATGTATGATGGCGACGATGCATTATCTTAGTGAAAGTGTGTTGCGTTGAACCATAAAGGCAAGGTCACTGTCGCTGCTTTGGCTGCACAGTTGTACCCGTCTCAGCCGTAATATGGGTGTCTCGACTGGACCCAATAACCTAGGTATGTCAAAGGGAGCTTGCACCACCTAACCCAGATGCATTAGTGGAAAGCCTGACCATTTAAACTGCATGCACTATAATTACTACCCATATCGAAGTACGATCTGGAGTATCACTCATTTTCTAAGGGCTACAACGGAGCGAAAAAGTGATGCTGGCTCCCTCCTTTGTCCCTACTTAGGACCTTTCCATAGCTTACTGTGCAACAAACAAGAGTGTGGTAATATTTTCTGGATTCAACAGCGTCTCGCCCTCTTTCCATTAACGTATTGAAGGCCAAAGGGAAGTGACACAGGGCCCCCCTTCTCCCTCCTTTCCTTTGACGTAGCATTGCCCTCATGGTGTAGTGGGGAAATCGAGAATTAAAGGAGAGTGACGGAAAATCGTATTGAAGATCACACAAAGCCTCCGGATGTGGCCAGTCTCGTTACTCTCGAGGAGGTAAAAGTAGCAGGTTACGGAAGGAGGGAGAGAAGCGGAGAGAGAAAAGGGAAGGCTAGAGAAACAAAGGGAGATACGAGCCAGGGAGAGATAAGAGGGGTAGATAAAGAGACGGGAGGTAAGAGAGATGACTGGGAGAGATCCTAATTACCTTGCGTGGTATATACAATTATATATATTTTCTTAAGCTTTTAACATTGCCAGTTTATACCAATAATTTACATCTAAATTATTGTTAGTGTGCAATGGTGGTGCCACTTACTTATACTTCACCTGATGTTTGTGGTGTTGAAGAGGCTGGAGGAGGTGGGAAGAATTACAGGGATGATCCTGCTTGAAGTGGTACAAGTTTTATTAGTTAAAAGATTATTTCATGTGAATTGTTACCGTCGGTCTTCAAAATTTGCCATCACTTTGATCCTCTCGACTTACCTCTCTTAACCGTCCGATATATTTGATATGTACAAAGTTTGTGTAGGTTTTCTCCCACGCGTTTGTGTGTGTGTGTGTTAGTGTGTCATATACCGTAATTCAAGTTTCCACTGGTTGTAACACTACCTCCTCTTGATTTCCATTATTGTCAACGAATGTTTCTTCATCATGATTGGGTTATGTGTAATAAGGTTGGTAGAATTACCGACACTTGTCCTTTTACTTTACGTGATTGGGTTATGACTAGTCTAAATTCTCAGTAATAATTTCTGTTAGCTGCCACCCCACATGCTGTGCTCGTCGTGCTACTATTCTGCTCTTAAAACTTGTTAAGTGTAACACATTTATATCAAATCCACATCTCTAAAATGTGAAATGACCAAATTGAAGAGGAATTAATATTGTAAGTTGCAGTATTGTCAGGTACAGGAGAGCTGTAAACATATGTAACTAGACTCAAGTGAGGCCAAGGTAAGCACCCACAGGTGTCTCGTTTACTGCCTCATCTGAAAGATAATCCACCAGACTTGCTATTCATGTCCAGTGTGTCTGCTCTACCCACTTGAAGGCCCAAGGCAATAGTTTCGTGTTGAATAGCAGCCTCAGTGTTCGATTTTAGAATAATTATATATTTCTAGTTACAGGAATAGCTTATGCTCTTTCTCATTTTCTGTTATAAATATACCATTTACTGTTTTAAAGTTATCACTGGTTTTCTTACATTATTTCTTATATGATTACAGAGCTATCAGCCACTTGTATAACTATAGAAATAATTTTAAATATACCTTCTGCACTGCCTCTTACATAGTTTGGGAGGGTAGCTGCAATTCCTTTGATGAAGAGCCTTAACATCAAGGTACCTTTCAACTCAATCTCAATTTTGCAAAGTTTTATAATAATTCTGCGCGTGATGTTTTTTTATAATTTCCTGCAAACCTTATACATCTAAGAATGTATTCCTCCTAGCAGGTCATTTTATATATATTATTATAATTATTAAAAGTTTTTTAGCAGTTACTATTTCATCAGTTTCAATAGTTGATCATTTATTCCTATATTTATCAGTTTCCCCAATTAGCATTGCTTAAATGATCAATTGTTATAGGTAGTAGCCAATACTAACAAGATGAGTAAGACGTGCAACACTTGCGTATCTTTATTGACGAAACGTTTCGTCTGTGCTGCAAGCATCATCAATTATTGTAATCCCCTCTATTCGACTGATGAAACCTGCAGTGCAAGCGAGATGTTTCTTCAAAACAGATTCCCAAATATCGTTATCTGAAAACGTTTCACCAACACCAGCGTTTTTTTTTATTTATCAGTTCAATAGAGATGATATACAAAGACAGCAGAAGACGGGGTAATTAGTCCCTTGGCCTTGCAGAACTATACAGACAGTGTCTTGTACCCTGCATTATTCTCTCACTGCACCCAGCATTATTCTCTCCCTGTACTCAGCATTATTCTCTCCCTGTACTCGGCATTATTCTCTCCCTGCACTCAGCATTATTCTCTCCCTGCACTCGGCATTATTCTCTCCCTGCACTCTGCATTATCCTCTCCCAGCACCCAACATTATTCTTCCCTGTCTTTATCAGCCTCCTATCACCGCCAAACGGTGCATAGAATTCACCCGCCCCCCGGGTAAACCCTTTAAATAATACGAAACCCTGAGGGAGCCCATGAGTTACCTTCATCCCTTAACATCACAAGTATCTACTTTTCTTATCTAGTCCTTGATCTGTGCATGTATTTGTACTGAGCAGTACCCGTATAGCACAAATTAAGCTGTTACTTCATTTTGTAATGGCTCTTTTATGTAATGGCTCTTTTATTTCCCTGGCCCAGCTTTTCAATGTGTAATGACTAAGTACCTTGTGGTTTGTTAGGGAGGGCATGCTTTTGAAAGTTGTTCTATTGACATTGTGCCCAGCCTGTAAAGGTCAAAGCTGTTTGATGGTCTGTAAGGTCACATTACAGGCTGGGATTAAGCATGAAGGTCGGTAAAAACTATGTTGAGGAAGATAGTGAGTGTTCCGTGGGGAATAGTGAGTGTTCCGTGGGGAATAGTGAGTCATGTAGTTTTAAGCGAGAGCATTATCTGGTGGATAGTGAGGGAATTCTCTCGATTTGCGAGGGAATCCCTTGGGGGATTTCGATGGAATTTTCCTGTGGGTAGTGAGAGTTTTTGTCCAGATTTAAAGGTTTATCTATTATTACGAGGGCCACTTGAAGGTTTAATCACAACTGACAGGAAGACCATTTAATTTTCGTTTATAGAGTCCGCCATGGCTGTTAATGATCCTCGGTGTTACTTTAAGAAATTTTGCTGACGTTCCGGTACATCCTGGAGTATACCTGGGTATCTTTCTTTAATTATTATTATTTTCAGGTCGTCCTGTGTCGTATTATTGATGTTCTTGTGCGCCCTAAGTAATTTTGTGATGGTCTTTTGTGCAATGTCCCGTTGTTCTGGTGCTTCCTTATCGTCTTGTTGATGTCCTGGGGTTTTGTATTGTATTGATCTGGTGGGACCTGTCTCGAATCGTTGATGTTCTGGCTGGTCCTGTGTCATGTTATTATAATGTCATGTACCGTGTTGTTGAGGTTCTGGTGTGTCGTGTTCTAGCGTGTCCTGTGTAGCTTAGACATTAAAGTGGATGTGTACTTACATATTTGTGGTTGCAGGGGTCGATTCACAGCTCCTGGCCCCGCCTCTTCGCTAGTCGCTACTTGGTTCACTCCCTGCTCTAAGACTTATCGTACCTTAAGTGAGTCCTGGCTATCTATCTCCCTGGGGGCTGGTCTCGCTACACCCCCACACACACACGCACTGATTTATTTAGACATTTTCTCGACCTTTGTATGAAGGAAAAAAGTAGGCTGGGCATGCGCCGTTTATTTGGCCATATTGTTAGTGTGGTTCCAAGGGCCACTTAGCCAACAAGTCACAGCGGTGGGGCCGGTAGCCTCGTTCCGCGCGTCTCCCAGCGGGGTCGCTCCTACACCTTTATATGGCACTAAATAATTTACTCTACTTGCTAATGGTGTGGTTAATGGTGCATATAAATGTTTAGTGTACTGTTAGAGGAGGTGCGCTGGCCTGACTGGCCTAGAATAATAGCAGGATCAGGTACTGCATAATCAGCCAGTGTGTCCGCCCATTCTGGGATGTGAATTGTGCGTGGCCTTTATGTGTGGCTGCGAGGCTTGGGGTCCTCATTGTAACGAGCCCTCACTTGTGGCGTAATCCCAGGGCCCTCAGCCTGCCCTGGGCATTGTTGCTATCCCCAGGGGGCCCCTTCCATTTCTCCCCCCTCTTAAAATCCCCAACTCTCACTACCACCTCCCCATCCAAAGCTACCATGTATCAACTCCAGGGTACTGCATAGCTCACTACTATCGCAAGGTTCAAGGTTTGATTCCCTGCAGTGGAGAAATTCGTGGCACCGAGAAACATTTGTACAGGTTTCCTTAACCCCATCCCCTGCCCACTTAACAGTTACAGTAGGTACCTGTGTAATAAATAGCTGACTGTTGTGGGTTGCTTCCAGGGGGGGAAATGTGTTAGAAAACTTGAATGCTACTGGAATGTCTTATCTTGTGTAAGAAACCAACTCTCCGGTCCTGTCTAAGAATCTTCACTGTTCTACCTGCTGTTAGAATTTGTGTTGGGTAAAAGGTATCCGTGTACCTAATGATGTTAATTACGAGAATTAACCCTTAACTATATCCCACGAACTGTTCACCTGCCTTTCTATATTTTTTCACATTACTGTTCGTTCTCACCATCCAGTGTCCGATCTGCCTCGGGTTTACTCGAATATTTACTCGAAATAATGCCAGGCCCAGTTAGGTAGCTATAGACCATCTAGCATTGCATTAAATAACGAAGCGTTTTGGTTAAGTTTCGCTATTCTGAGCTTAGGAAGATTTAATTATGCTAGCCTTTGTTACTTTACATTATATTAAGCTAGCCTTCTTTAATAGGTTTAAGCTAGCCTGTTTAGTTTCAGTTTTAGGCTAAGTTCTGTTGTTACCTACTCTAATGAGGGATGTCAATCTAATATATAAGTATGTTTAGAGTATCACGTAGCCATTATGTGGCACTTAAGCTGTGGACAGATGCCAGTAAAGGTTCGCCTTACGTTTAGTGCCTTGTATATCTTGTAGATAGTTTGCATATCATTGGCATTCCTAATGCGACTGGCTCAGTCTTTGCAAGCTAGGTGATCCCTAAATCCCTAGTCAGGTTACTCAGGTCATCACATAGCATATTTCAAGGTATAAATGGTAGGGATATTTCCCCTTTCGCCTAAATTTGCTGACATGGCCAATAACATGGAATGCATTAAGGATATGGTTATCAGAATGATTATCTTCCAAGAGTGAATTGGTCACGACAGTAGCATGTTGATAATGATAATGTAAATTTGATAATGATAAACACTGAGTATGTTTAAAGCGCTGAATAACCATTTCTAGAGCTTTGCAAATAAAATAAATTCTCCCTCTCTCATTTTCATTCCCTCTCCTTTCCTTCCACTTTCTTCCCCTTTCTTCCCCTCCACTCCATCTCCCTCCACTCGATCCCCTCCTCTCCCTCACTCAACCTCCACAGTAGATAGCCACTTACAGGTCTTCTTTCAACATTTAACGGTATGCATATTTGTGTTTGTATGTGAGTGACCCACAAGATGGTCACTCAGTGTTGGGGTGAGGGTAGAGGTATGGTCAGTCCTCCAGGCTGAAGAGAAAGGTATTTTTCAGGCTTTTTAAATGTCAAGTAGTAAAGTGTTTAATCGTGAAGTTAAAGATAGTGAGTGGGGGTCAGTTTTTCAAGTGAGGAAAGAGAGAGAGGTGGAGGGATAGATTCTTTCCCCCTTCTCCCTTCCATTCCTATCCACTTGTTCGCCTTTCAATCCTTTCCCATGGAAACGCCTCAAAGCACTTGGAATGTATTCTAAGGAACAGAAAGGAGAAAGATACGTGATAATATATGCATGGAAAATACTCGAGAGCCCGGTGCTCAACATACTGCCATTACTTACCAGAGTGAGAAATAAGAGCTAAAAATTACATTTGAAGCATCTGTGGCCCAGATGCTTTAAATTTTGCCATAGGAAATGTGCAAGTTTTCAGTACGAAACTTCAAAGAATAAAGATAAGCCAGACTCATCAGACACTCCTTTCACCTCTCCATTCATTATCTTTCCTTTCATTACTTTTCTTCTCATTATCTTTCATCTTTTCTCTCATTACCTTTTCTCATTTATAATTATTTTTCCTCGCCTCATTATCTTTTCATTCATTATCTTTCCTCTTATCCTGTTTTTCATTTCCTTTCCAAGCCTCTCGTTACCTTACCCCCCTCAATTCCATCCCCATCCCCCCTCCCGTTTCTGTTCTCATCCTTTCTGCAGTGACCATCACCGTGGTGCTACCTACCTGCACATTCCCAGCACTTGCATTCTATTAGTGTGGTCGCGAATGTACATCCTTATGGACTTGCATGACCAGTTTGATCCTCTGAAGACCTGTCACTAGGCAGGGAGAGACGGCTGCTTCACTATTCGCTCAATCGAGCTGGTGATGCTCAACTCGGTTGTTCATGAATTATCAAGGCTGAGGGAGCTGACCACCTCAAATTAACTCTTCACATCTTCCAACGTTATTCTTAATATTAGATTGATAGTCACTAGGTGGCGATACGTCTTCACATGGCCCGCGTGCAGTCGATAGGTTTCAAGCATAACAGACTAACATTAAAATGGTATAAAATACCGACAGGTTGTTAGGTAAGACACATATGCAACAGTTAGGTATCTTTATTATGAAACGTTTCGCCTACACAGTAGGCTTCTTCAGTCAAGTACAGAAAAGTTGATAGAAGCAGAAGATACGTGAAGACGATGTAATCAGTCCATCACCCTTAAAGTTTTGAGGTGGTCAGTCCCTCAGTCTGGAGAAGAGCATTGTTCCATAGTATGAAACAATATTGTTTCATACTATGGAACAATGCTCTTCTCCAGACTGAGGGACTGACCACCTCAAAACTTTAAGGGTGATGGACTGATTACATCGTCTTCACGTATCTTCTGCTTCTATCAACTTTTCTGTACTTGACTGAAGAAGCCTACTGTGTAGGCGAAACGTTTCATAATAAAGATACCTAACTGTTGCATATGTGTCTTACCTAACAACATAACAGACTAACTTACGCTTGGTTTAAATGACAAACTTCTGGGACCTAGACTAGGGTCCCATGACCGAAACGTTTCCTTATAAATGTGTTTGCTCATGTACCTATAACCACTGGTAACTGTTTATTACCAAGGGTTACATCGTAACTTAGGCTTCTGGAAGTGAAAGACTATCATATAAGGGTCCAGGAGGAATAAAACTGAAAATAAATATTACATTTTCTTAAGCCGGGACCACCGGTGAGATGGGGTCGTGTTATAAATCACACCAACCTCACAGAGATTACAAGACTAGTGTCGGCAGCTCCAGGGTGTGGAGATTATCCAAGCCAGAGTTTGTAGGAAGGAAGACTAAGGGATTCCAGTCCCGCGGGATGGGATTTAAGGGTAGGGAATAACAGATTTACCTACAAGGCTGTCCTAGTCTTCGACTGCTGGACTTCTGCTGAAGGGAAGCCAAAGCTTCAAGTGCTTAGTATATAGTTATAAATTCCACTTAATAAGAAATCGGGATTTTTAATATATCGTGTTCGTTATTTGTTCACACATTTTATTAAGTAATTATGAAACTTAAAATGAAAATAAAAACTGGAGACATGGTAACGGTTAAGACATCGAAATATCGTTTAGGTTCCTCTTCCAGTTTGTTTTAATAGGTAGTAGGCTTATAGACAGCAACCACCCAGGGACGGATTACCCTTCTGTCATTTAATTGTGAAACGGAAGTCTGTTAAATGTGTGTGTGTGTGTGTGTGTGTTCATTTGTACTCACCTGTTTGTGGTTGCAGGGGTCGATTCACAACTACTGGCCCCCGCCTCTTCGCTGGTTGCTACTAGGTCTATTCTCCCTGCTCCAAGAGGTGAGTATCTGTGTTTCTGTTTGTACTTCTCCCCCCTCTTTGTGTGTATGTACGTATGTATGTATGTATGTGTGTGTGTATGTATCTGTGTGTGTATGTATATATATATATACATACATATACATATATATATGTGTGTGTACCGAAAAGGTAAAACTGGTCAGTTAGCAAGAACTCATTTAAAATTAAGTCCTTTCTAAAAATTTCTCTTATACGTTTAAAGATATATTTTTTAATTTATGTTAATATAAAAATTGATAATTTTGCACCACAAGACCCTTAGAAAACTTACCTAACCTTATTATAACAAGCGCAGTTTAATTTAGTCTTATCCAACTAAATATATTTTAGATAAGTTTACAATAATTGAATAATAAACACACTGAAATTATTTTTTTCGGTAGGTTCAGAATGATTTTTGCGAAATTATTGCGTACACAAATTTTCGCTTGCCTTATTCGACAAGAAGAGCGTTGCTATTTAAGCCAAAATATCAAGTTTTACCTATTCGGCACGATATGTATATATAATTTAATCCATCCTGTATACACAGTTAATACACCGTTCTGTAAATATCTTCAGAATGATAATTTTCATTAAAAATATTTTTCATGCCATAATACTTAATAAACTTATTAGTTTATATTAAAATGCTGTAAATTATGTAGACACATTCTACCGTGCCTGAGTTAAGATTGTCTTCCATCGTGAGGCCTGTCACAAATGGTTTAGCCTAATTCCAATCTCTCTCTCTCTCTCTCTCTCTCTCTCTCTCTCTCTCTCTCTCTCTCTCTCTCTCTCTCTCTCTCTCTCTCTCTCTCTCTTCTCTTCTCTTCTCTTCTCTCTCTCCTTCTCTCCTCTCCTCTCCTCTCTCCTCTCTCTCTCCTCTCCTTCTCCTCTCTCCTTCTCCTCTCTCCTTCTCCTCTCTCCTTCTCCTCTCCTCCTCTCCTCTCCTCTCCTCTCCTCTCTCCCTCCCTCCCTCCCTCCCTCCCTCCCTCCCTCCCTCCCTCCCTCCCTCCCTCCCCATCCGGAACCATTATGCATGTTATGGTCGTGTTGTGTTCAGGGAAACGGTAAGCAGATAACTTTCATTCACTTCACAGCTTCATCAGTATAAACCTTTTTTTTTTTTTTTAATCAGAATATTTTGCTATAATTTAGTTTACGCAGCATCCAAGATTAAAACGCTGTCTTAATTCCAGGGCAGAAATTTATGATTCTTGTCATCGTGGGGGGGGGGGGGAGAGTGCTTTTCATATAGCCTCATCGACACGCTTCATAAATTTCATCTTGAGCTGGTCGGTAACCTGTTTGGCGTGTCCTTTACTTCTCCTTAGGCAGAGTAGGAACTGGAAGGACCCGGACCTGCCTTTTCTGGTGGACATATCTGTGACCTGCTTCCAGAGTGTTTCCATTCATGCGCGTTGGACTTCCTTGACCTGCAGGAACTTCGGAGTTTTCTAGTATAGACTTCAGTATTTTGTACCGACACCCAGTGATGCTAGGCATCCACAGTGATGCTAGACACCCACAGTGATGCTAGAAACCCACAGTGATGCTAGATACCCACAGTGATGCTAGATACCCACAGTGATGCTAGATACCCACAGTGATGCTAGATACCCACAGTGATGCTAGATACCCACAGTGATGCTAGATACCCACAGTGACGCTAGAAACCCACAGTGATGCTAGATACCCACAGTGATGCTAGAAACCCAATGATGCTAGGCACCCACAGTGATGCTAGGCACCCACAGTGATGCTAGGCACCCACAGTGATGCTAGGCACCCACAGTGATGCTAGGCACCCACAGTGATGCCAGGCACCCACATTGATGCTAGGCACCCACAGTGATGCTAGAAACCCACAGTGATGCTAGAAACCCACAGTGATGCTAGAAACCCACAGTGATGCTAGATACCCACAGTGATGCTAGATACCCACAGTGATGCTAGAAACCCACAGTGATGCTAGAAACCCACAGTGATGCTAGAAACCCACAGTGATGCTAGATACCCACAGTGATGCTAGATACCCACAGTGATGCTAGAAACCCACTGATGCTAGATACCCACAGTGATGCTAGAAACCCACAATGCTAGGCACCCACAGTGATGCTAGACACCCACAGTGATGCTAAAAACCCACAGTGATGCTAGATACCCACAGTGATGCTAGAAACCCACAGTGATGCTAGATACCCACAGTGATGCTAGATACCCACAGTGATGCTAGATACCCACAGTGATGCTAGACACCCACAGTGATGCTAGACACCCACAGTGATGCTAGACACCCACAGTGATGCTAGAAACCCACAGTGATGCTAGACACCCACAGTGATGCTAGACACCCACAGTGATGCTAGACACCCACAGTGATGCTAGACACCCACAGTGATGCTAGACACCCACAGTGATGCTAGACACCCACAGTGATGCTAGACACCCACAGTGATGATGCTAGACACCCACAGTGATGCTAGACACCCACAGTGATGCTAGACACCCACAGTGATGCTAGACACCCACAGTGATGCTAGACACCCACAGTGATGCTAGATACCCACAGTGATGCTAGACACCCACAGTGATGCTAGACACCCACAGTGATGCTAGACACCCACAGTGATGCTAGACACCCACAGTGATGCTAGAAACCCACAGTGATGCTAGAAACCCACAATGCTAGACACCCACAGTGATGCTAGACACCCACAGTGATGCTAGACACCCACAGTGATGCTAGACACCCACAGTGATGCTAGACACCCACAGTGATGCTAGACACCCACAGTGATGCTAGACACCCACAGTGATGCTAGACACCCACAGTGATGCTAGACACCCACAGTGATGCTAGATACCCACAGTGATGCTAGACACCCACAGTGATGCTAGACACCCACAGTGATGCTAGACACCCACAGTGATGCTAGACACCCACAGTGATGCTAGACACCCACAGTGATGCTAGACACCCACAGTGATGCTAGACACCCACAGTGATGCTAGACACCCACAGTGATGCTAGACACCCACAGTGATGCTAGACACCCACAGTGATGCTAGACACCCACAGTGATGCTAGACACCCACAGTGATGCTAGACACCCACAGTGATGCTAGATACCCACAGTGATGCTAGTTGCATTTTTTATATATATTTGCTGGTAATACGTTAGTGTGGTGGATCTTTCATGTTGACAGTGATCTCTAATTGTCTGTGACACCATTTTATTTTATTTACTTCATACTATCTTCCTTTCTCTGGCTGGTAAATTATCTCTAATTTTCCTTGCATAACATTGACCAGTAGGTCTGTTGCTTACAACAAACTATAGGTATATATTTTGTAACTGATTCGACCGATAGAATATATTGGGCGACCAGAATAAGTAGGTTTTGAAACCACTCATGTCTGTCATGGCTTCATATTTCCTGGACGTCCCTAATTAGACTAAAATTAACAAGTCAGCAGGAGGCAGAGATAAGCAGCTTCAGCAATGGTAACAGCCTCAATGAGTCAACATAACACCTCTTGTGAAGTTTAACATAATAACAACATAAACATAGCTCAGGGCTGAATGGTTCCGGGTGTGTGTTACGTCCTTTGTAGTGCTCCTAACAGTATACCAGCTCCCTTACAAGACACTCGCCCATTATTTGTTCATCACTCTTCAGGGGGGATCTTGACAGATTCCTCAAAACATTTTCCGATTAACCGGGTTGTGGGGCATACGTTGAACTGCGGGCGATGGTCATTAACAATTTGATTGATGAGACCAGCAACCTGGAGGCCAGGTCTGGGACTGAGCCGCAGGGGCGTTTACCCCCGGAAACGACTACAGGAAACCTCAGGTAGCCCTCAGATAGTTATCATAACCCCTTGTATCGATATCATCAGCAAACATTTTAAAGTATGGTTATTTCCTGATGGCTGGCGGAGATTAAGGTCTTGAGCCGTGACGATAGGTAAAATATGTATGGTAGTAACAAGAGGCAGCAGCTACCTGGACACTGACCCAGGTGGAAGTCTTGGAAGACTAACAATACAGTAAGGTGCATATGCGCTTTTGTCCTGCCTCCTTCAGATTCACGGATTAAGCGGGGTTCTGCTGGTCGGGTGTCCCTATGTTATTTATGGCCGGGTCGTGTTTAGGGAAACACGAGTATTTAAATGTTTTGTTCGATGGTTATTGGGTCTGTTGTGATAGATTTCTGTTGAGAGTTGTCACTTTCATAACTGAACGAATATATATGTAATGATACTTTAGACTTTTAAAAAAAGCCTAGCTGGTTTTAATATAAATGTTCGCTTATTCTTATTTCTGATATGTTATAGATGTTCCGTTTATACAATTTTAAAGAAAAGTAATTATGAAAAAACCCAGCTGTTGATGTCTAGTGTAGTTATACTTGGTATTAACAAAATGAATACATCAGCAATGTGCTGATACCCAAACACCGACAGTTACCATGGGTGAAGCTAAGCTAGCCTTGTTTCCGTGTCATTTTTCAATTACAGATAAGCAGTAATACTCGGGAAAAATAGTGCCCTCTGATACATCGCCCTGGGCATATCCCTTCTCCATATCCGTTAATTATTTTCTAGTAAGGAATTCTTGAAGCATTCGCAAACTATTAGTTTAGGAGCTGAGCTCTTGTGAATCACAGGCTACTGTCGTCGCTGGTGTGTGAAAATGTGTTTCATACCGAGTGGGTGGAAATGTGTTGCACTTGTAGTCGTTTCCGAGGTCACCGCCCCCGCGGTCCGGTCCCAGACCAGTTCTCCAGGTTGCTGGCCTGATCCATCAGTGTTGGTGCCCACCGCGCGTAGTCTTACGTATGTACCATAGCCCGGTTGATCAGGAACTGATTTCAAATTTTTCAGTTCCCTCTTCAAGGCAGCTATACACGATGGGAGGAGTTTACCTGGAGAGAGTTCCGGGGGTCAACGCCCCCGCGGCCCGGTCTGAGACCAGGCCTCCTGGTGGATCAGAGCCTGATCAACCAGGCTGTTGCTGCTGGCTGCACGCAAACCAACATACGAGCCACAGCCCGGCTGAGGAATCGTGAGTGGGTGGGGAAGGTTTATATTATGTTAGTGGGAAGGTTTATATTGTGTGAGTGGGATGGTTTATATTGTGTGGGTGGGAAAATTTATATTATATTCACAATAGTGTTGTGGTAACGGTTAAAAATATTCACATTCATTAGCATTTAATATTATCTGATACAGGTCAGAGGGGAAGAAGAAAAAAGACTGAGTGGATTAACATCCCGATATTTTTGTGGAGTGGGTGGGGTGAATATAGACCTCTGAGTAGAGGTCAGGAAGCCAGTGGAGGGTGAGAGGTTTAGGAAGTGCGATCTGCCGCCTGGTTATAAAGACTGTGATTGTCCCCACAGAGGATCGGGTTACAGATCGATCATCCTCTGAGGCTGATGCGTGGCCAGATGAAAAGGATTGGAAACGCCTCGTCGGGGTTCCGGTACTTAGAATGGTTTAAGTACAGATCCATTTACAGTCATTGGGGTTGGATGGTGCTGCTTCCGATATATTCCTCACGTTTGGAGTGTATGAACAATCATCACAGTTCACATAAAAGATAATATCTGGCTAGCCTGTTAGGTTTAAAGGCTATAAACTAAGTGATTATTATTAGGCCTGCATATCACTCGTACATCACAAGTCAATTATATTAATACTTAATCTCAAATATAGGGATTAATATTCATTGTTTATACACAAAGCGATGCACACCACTCGGTGAATACATATTTTCCCCCCTTTGTCATCTACGAAATGAATAAAACATAGTGGACAATGAATAATGCTAATTTCGTTGTTTTGTCTTCATCCACTTCTCTTTGAGAACGAGTTTTTTTTATTAATTATAATCAAGGGGAAGCGCTAAACCCGTAGGATTATACAGCGCATGGGGGGGGATATGGAAGGCATTCAGGCTTAATTCGGGGAACTGGAGCAGATCCAATTCCCTAAATCAAGAGCCCCTCACCAACATCAAGGAACCTTCCCTGAGGTTTTTTTTTTTTTAATCTAAGTTGTGGAGATCGAGTCTGCACCTGACCCCATAACTACCTGCTACCGGTTTCATCAGTTTCGTGCATCATTGGCAGTGTTGTATATGTCCTTAAAACTGCATGCCGTTTGTATTTCCGAATACTTCGTTCAGGTTTGTACACTCATAAACTCCAACAAACATTGTTGTTATATCCCAGATGAAAAACTGTGTAGTACACAGTTGGATACACCTCAGGACATGGAAGGACGCGGCAGAATATTTTATCGAGGCTATAGTAGAACATACCAGTGTACTATAGAACACGGTAATTGGGTAAACCTTGTGAAACCTATCTTGTCCAGGTCTCTAGATAGTAAGTTTATTTAGTCACAAGTACACATACGTACACTTATACATAGTGTAAGTTACCTAGGATAACCCAAAAAAGTCAGTGACATTTCCACAATTTAAAAGTGAAAATGTGTCCACTGGCTCACCCTTAAGTTATGTAACCTGTCAGTCAGGAACTAGCACATCAACAGCATATAGCAGGATACAGAGGTATACATGGCAGGGCACTGGGAAGCACGTGTCCAACGAACTTACTATCGCTAAGCTAATCTCTCTCCCCACTGACCACCGCCTTCAATACTTGATCCGTGTCTCCCCCTCAAACCTCCTGTGTCCCTTGCCGCTGTGTTTCCCGTGGTCTCCATAGTGTCCTGCACACCCTAGCTGCCCAGAGATAGGTATCTGGTGATGGCAGCGTGGTTGTGGGGCAACCAGCGGTGATGTGAATGGTGCACCTCCAACCTGTCTTGGCTAAGCTGACTATCTGCTGATCTTTTCCCATGAGAAGCATAACGCATCTTGTAGCTCCCGGGAGGTATTTTAGCGTCGAAATAGCTTATTTCAGTATGGCATCAGTCGCTGGTATAGATGTGACCAAGCTGTGCGTTTGCCGTCTCTCGGCCGCAAATTTTCCTAAAGTTCTCCACATTACGCACCTGTCTCACCCTCCACTTCCACCTCCCTTCCCTTTTTTATATCCGTTTCTCCCGGGTCGTTTTTTATGGAGGTTCCTTGTGTCCTCCCGCTCCACGGTAAAAAAAAAAATTTTTTTTTTAAAGATTAGAGCCCTTCTTTTCCCTCTTCAGTTCCAATCACATGTTTTCGTCACTAGAAACATCTTTACTACTACTGCCTTTCCAGACCAAAATACTGTGCATACTTATGAGCGTTATAGATTATACTTGTACAGGGTATAAATTTGAGAAGACAGTTCCGAGTTATTTTTTTTCGATAATCGTGCCAGCATTTTTTTTATCCGTTTTCTCTTGAGTCGCATTATTGACGGGTAACTGTTTCAGATTCTCACGCTGGATGCCAAACTTAACGACGTAATAAGACATCTCTTACCAACGTAATATAATATCTAATATCATTCCCGACACTTTTGACTCGTATTTTTGCCTCCATTCAGCACTCGTCTTTCATTGTGTGACAGGTTCTCAGGGTAGTTGTAGTCTACCCGTTTTCTCTCACGGGTCCTCTTACCGCTTTACCATTCACATTGATAAGTATTCCTGTTACATCGGTTTTAGTGCAGTTATAGTGAATTTGCTGTTGATAAAAATGAAGCCGAGGTAGACTAAATATACGGCGAATACCTGAAAGATTGTAAATACGGTACCAAAGAACTTCATTAGCATTCCCGTTGCGGTGAAAAGTGTTTTCCGTTTCTCTCTCGTGTGGGCACTACACTTCCACAGTTTTGTTAGGTTTTCACTTGTCACTCATATTTATCAGATTTTGTGCTGGCGCTCGTTTTGTTTGTCGGGGAATTTGTATGTGACCGTTACGGGTTATGGGGACGATTCTACCATATCAGCTCTGAGCTGCTTCCATCTCTTTGCTTCCAGATTTATTTTATTCAGCGCTGTGTTATTGCAAGTACCGTTATTATGTGGGTTCCCACTATCACCTGCTATCACCACCACCACCATTGCCACTCATCACTTTATTTAGTGATAAATTAGACACATGTGCAACACTTGGGTATGTGATGAATGGTTTGAAAAACCGACAAGTTGAAGATTGAGACACTTATGCAGCATATGGGAATCTTTATTCAAGAAACGTTTCGCCACACAGTGGCTTCATCAGTCCAATACAAAGAGGAAGGCGTAAGGAGAGGAGGAGTATGAGGTAATCAGTAATTGTAATTGTAACAAGATCATGGGATCTTGTTACAAAGAATTCTTCAACACTTGTTCAACCTTTGGACGAAGACCTACTTCGACTAGTGGATGGTACCACTATGACCCCGCCTCCGCCTGCTTCACCTCACCTCACTACAGTATATAAGCCACGTCTACGGCCCTATGCTGTACATTCTACAAGATTGATGGACTGAACACATCGACTCCATGCTGAGGGACTGATTACCTCATACTCCTCCTCTCCTTACGCCTTCCTCTTTGTATTGGACTGATGAAGCCACTGTGTGGCGAAACGTTTCTTGAATAAAGATTCCCATATGCTGCATAAGTGTCTCAATCTTCAACACTTGGGTATCTTTAATGAGGAAACGTTTCGCCACACAGTGGCTTCATAAGTCCATACAAAGGAGAATCATGATTCTCCTTTGTATAGACTGATGAAGCCACTGGCGAAACGTTTCCTCATTAAAGATACCGAAGTGTTGCACATGTCTAATTTATCAACTTGTCGGTTCTCTGAACCATTCATCTACATTATTTAATACCGCTGCACTGCCCCTTCGTCATGGTCAGACTACCACAGTATACCATTTCCCAGCGGCCATCCTCTATACCTCTTTTATACTGTCTTGCCCTGACCATAACAGGTTACGCCACATACCATGCAACTTGTCTTCCAAATACAGTCTAGTTTTCTCAGGTTGTACAGCACAACACGATATTGCGGATGTTATGTTCATAAAATGTGTTTAGGGTCAGAGTAAAATATTTTGTTTAATATACACACATTATACTGCGGATATCATTTTACCCAACACTAAATATTTCCAGCAGCAGGTGTCCAACATCTATAATAAAAAACGGTGAGAGGGAATACTTCCGGCGAAGTTTATAATTACCGAGGTGCCTGTATGGACCTCGGGGAATTTTAGGATCGTTTTAATGTTAATATATATATATTTTTAATTTATGCTTGTTATTTTAGCTTGGTGTAATAATATTTATCTTGGTTGAATGTTTCTTTTGTTAATTTTATCCTTGGTAGATAACACACATGCAACAGTTAGGCAACTTTATTTCGAAACGTTTCGCCTACACAGTAGGCTTCTTCAGTCGAATACAGAAAGAAGGCAGGAACAGTAGAGATGTGAAGACGATGTAATCAGTCCATCACCCTTGAAGTCGTAGAATTTGAGGTTGTCAGTCCCTCAGCCTGGAGAAGTTCAGTTCCATAGTCAGGAACTATCTGAAGATCAAGCGACAGTGCAGAGACTTAAATACTTATCCTTGTTTTATTGCGTTCGATTTTTTTTGTAGCTATGAGTGGTGAGTAACCCTTATGGTTTAAGTGCTATAAGC